>NC_142802.1:59299176-59357399 GCF_049724085.1 Artemia sp. Qi Xiang Cuo | reverse complement strand
GGGGGTTTGTCATCCTCAAAAATAGTTTCCGGACCTTTCTACTACTTTGAAAAAAAATGACTATTTCAAAATTTTGATTGGGTGTGTTTGGGGAAATAGTGGGCGTGATAGGGGGATTAGTTGCCCCCCCCCAAATCACTTTTTGACTATTAAAAAGTGCACTAGCCCTTTTAGTTTCCAAACAAATGAGCGCTTTTTGAAGTTTCTATGGCAACATTTTCTGTAAAAAACCTTATATGTCCCCAAGGCACAACTCACAACCCTAGCCCTGAGGGTTGTGGGGGGAGTGCGAGAATCAAAACGTGTCAAAATTGAAAATGATAGCGAAGATGATTCGGTTTGGGATTTTGACATGGATAAGATCATCAATGCCTACCATACCTTTGTTAAAATAACAAAGGTTCTGCGATATGTATTTCATAATGACGAAAGATAATCCGAGGTAAAACGTACCAACAAATCTAAAATGATAGCGATGATGATTAGGTTTTGGATTTCGACAAAAATAAGGTCATCAATGACTACCATAACTTTGAAAACCAAAGATATGGATTAGATAAATCGTTGGAAGAAAAAGAAGTTTCTGTCCCACCATCTGAACAATACTGCCTGTGTTTAGAAGACAAGCGACAGTAATAACCTATATATAGGAGCCTGCCTCGTGCCGAGTGCCTGGGCCCGGTACTTGGCCACCAGGTCCCGGAACGGCTATATGGCAGGCTTGTATATATTGATTCTCATTGTCGCTTGTCTTTTAACCGCAGATAATGTGAGCCTCTTCTTTATGCCATGGTGTCATCAAAGGTTCCATACAATCACCCTATGGAAAAAAAAATACTAATTATTTCTTAAAGTTATGACCTATTTAGATCGTTGTTTTGGCTAGAAATGAATATTCCAGTTTACATAAAAAACAAAACTAAAAACAATTGTATAGCTGATTTTGAAGCCAGGCCCCGGCACTTGGTACACAGAAGGTATTGTATATATTGATTCTCGTTGTCTATTGTATATATTGATTCTCGTATATATATATGTATATATATATATATATATATATATATATATATATATATATATATATATATATATATATATATTATATATTTATATATTTATTTATATATATATATATATATATATATATATATATATATATATATATATATATATATATATATATATATATATATATATATATATATATATATATATATATATATATATATATATATATATATGTGTGTGTGTGTGTGTGTGTGTGTTTTTTTTTTATATATATATATATATATATATATATATATATATATATATATATATATATATATATATATATATATATATATATATATATATATATATATATATATATATATATATATATATATATATATATATATATATATATATATATATATATATATATATATATATATATATATATATATATATATATATATATATATATATATATATATATATATATATATATATATATATATATATATATATATATATATATATATATATATATATATATATATATATTAGCATTCCTGATGCTAAAATTAAACGATGAGACCTGGATCCTATTATTTTGTCAAGCCAACTTCCCTCCCTATCATCAAAAATTGAATCTTTCTCCGCACGTCTTAGGCAGGTGACCTTGGCTTCTGGGCTATACATATCTCCAAGCACCTAGCTCGTACCTGAATACTTATGGACAAGCCACTTAATGGACAAGCCCCACTTAAACAACAGTGACAGCACGGCTGTCCTCCGACAGAACCTTGTATCTACAAAAAAAAAAAAAAATATTGACTTAAGAATGGATACAAACTAATTAGACCATGAAGATCCATTGGTGCAAACGAAATAATTCTCAGACGCTTAGTTTCGTTGATGTCACCTTGTATCTACACAGGTCCTCAGCTTTGTTTTCGTGTCATACCTACTATGTACATACTAGAAATCGACATTTTCGCCAAAACCTAGTATGTGACAAATTACGCTTTACCAGCAAAAAACCACCAGCAGCTGCAGCGCTATAACATCACCATCATCACTTCATTGCTCGGCATCGATAAATAAATGAAACACAAAATGAACAGAATTTAAAATAAATAACAGAGTCAAACTTAAAACGAGCAGAAATTAATATGAGTAGGGTTCAAAACCCCTATGCTTTCTAAAAGCAAGAATATAATTTGTACTGTACTGAAAAAAATCAAATGAATGTGCATTGTCAGTTTAATATACCTATGCTGATATTTATTCCTTAAATATTAGTTAATTTTTAATTTCTTAAAGTTATAAAAGTGAAAACATTTAAAAAAATTTTAAATTCTCTCAAATCAATTTTAGGGGATTCCTCTCAAATCAATTTGACTCTTAAAAAGGGCACTATAACTTCCAATTAAAAATCAAATGAGACCTATCTGAATTTAATACGACCACCCATTTCATAAAAGACCTTACATCGCCTGTCCTCCGACAAAACCTAGAATTTACAAAAAAAAAATCGAATTTCAGTTAAGAATGGATCCCGACTAATTAGACCACGAGGAATCAATTGGTGCAGCAGCTCCAGCGCTATAACATCAGTATTATCACTTCAATGCTTATATATAGATTGCAAAAATGTGTAGGTTAGGTAGGCCTATATTGTATTGTTTCTCTAGACATCAGCCATAGATACTGGAGAGAAACAGACACAACTTAAATGAAAACTGTTATTCTGTTCCTTTCCTTTTTATTTTTGACTGATTTCAGTACTTAAACCTTGTCTAAACATGCTCTCCACATAATCAGAAAGATGCCAAGATTCTGCTCTGGTAAATTTGCAGTGGGCCAAATAATTTAGCTAGGATGAAAGTGAAAACATCATTTGATTCCTCTTTTCATGCTCTTTCATAATTCAAAAGTCGTTTTTGGGGCTAATTGTATCTTGAGCCCTTAAAGCGGTGCCAAAGATGTTCAATTTTTGTGGTAATCTAATAAGAAAAAAATTGTGTTTGTTGAAGGGATGTAAACCTCCGGTTTTCGGCCATGATGATTTCAGTGGGATACTTTTTATTTTAATTTGACACCATTTTTGAAGGGTTAGAGGCTCTTTTTCAAAAATCCACTTAATTTTTTTTCGTCAAAAAAATTATATTTGAGGTTAACCTGAGTAACAATTACCATTCCTGAATTTGTATAGAAATTACACTAACATATTATTTTTAAAAACATATTTTGAATTTTTGTTGGTATGGGCCGAGGATTGCTCTTTACTAGGCTGCAGCGACTTGTTATATTGCAAAGCATAAAGTGTATCAGCTAACCCAATGTTTAATGAAGTATATCACAATTTCATTTTCTGTTGCAGACCGTTACCTTATGAACAAGTCCAAGCTCTTTGTACATTATCACCTGCAATGCTTTCCACTTTGGACGATAACGAAAAGGAAGTTCCAGTGATACTGGACACTGGTAATGAGGTTGACCATACTGAAAGTCTGCAATTGATGCAACCTCCTTTTTTGGATGAGGTAAACGGCGGAAAAATTTAATGAGATTGCTGCTCTACTAAACACTGAGCAAGTGATTGCACCAGCTGCTCCTGACTTACTGCCCAAACTCCTTAATCTGCCCTTCACCGAATGTTCAGAACATGAGAGGCCAAGGAACCTTCCTAAACGTGGTGAATTTAGCATGAAGGCCCATTATGGACGAAAATGAGCCAAGGGTGGGGAAGAAAATATAACACGAGATAAGCACAAACAGTTGAATTACGAGACAGGCTTGCTGGGTGTGTAAAATCGACTCCCATCAAACGCCGAACATTTGAAAAAAAAACAACAACAGCGCCTCAACGACTTCACAGAAACCATTCAAAAAAGATGAATCGAGGCTTTATTTCCTTCCAAAAACCATGGCCCATCTCCAAACCAAAATCTCAGTATGCAAGAAAACATTTCAAAACACCCTTTACTTAAGAACTGAAGCTCTTATTACTGAATTGTGTAAGAAAATAAAAAGTGGAATTGTTGGTCAGAATATCCGTGAAAACTGTGGAAAAAAAATGCGTCTTGGCACAAGATCTCGGTAGAAATCAAAGAAAAGATCAATTCACATATCAACGGCTTCAAGCCATGTACCCCACACTACCGAAGGAACAATGCACCAAATGCAAAGTACTTACCTTCTTCGTTGAGTATCCAGTTCAGGTTCGATGGTTTCTTATAAAAGTACACTTACGTTCGTACAGCTGAAAAATACAGGCGAATTTTGAAAACCATGAATATTTCGTTGAAAATACCAATGTCTGATGCTTTTCCGACATGCGAGTGATACTCAGAAAAACGCAATGATATTGAGGGGCATGACCAAGAGTTACCTGATGAGGAACTCGACAGTTCTTGGAAAGACGAATGGTTGCTGCACATAGATATGACTAGGAAAGATACCCACAAGTATCAGGAAGACGCAAGCGAAAACGAGAGTCCCTATACAAGAGTATACGCAGTGGACCTCCAGGAGGTGATCTTGCTTCCAGAGTTGCCCGGAAATAAAGAGTCCATTTTTTAAGGTCGTTTGGTAGTTTTCAATGAGACATTTGCAGAGATACATCCAAAAGATCCAGGATCTATTGGGTCAGGAAACTCTTTCTGTGCGACTCTCTTCATTCAGTAATCACTGCAACGTCAGAAAATTCCTATTCTGGATGGATAATTGTTCAGGTCAGAAAAAGAACTGGGTCTTATTCACAGCCCTTGTACATATAGCCAACCAAGATTTTGGGCCAGAGTGTATCACTCTCAGGTACCTTACAAAGGGAGACACTCATATTTCAGCTGACGGAATTCACGGCAACATTGAGGTGAAAATACAGAAAATGGGAAAAATACATTATTTTGTTGGTTTTCTGACATGTGTCAGTGGGTCAACGAAAGGAGTAACTACTATAACAGTGGACGTTTCCTTCCAAAACTGGACCTCAAAAAAGAGAGCAAGCACGAAGAAGGTCAAACTGCCTTGTTTGTTAGACATAGTTGAAGCTGAGTTCCGTAAAGGATCCCAAAAACTATTTATCGCACAAACTTTGAGAACGATGAAGTTGAGATTTCTGACTTTCTTCAAAAGCCATTCAATCCCAGGAAAATACCTGACCCAGATTCAGCACCAAGAAGCATTTCCAAAGAAAAGAAGGAAGTCATTGTACAGAAATTATGCCAAATGATGCCGAGCAATAAACGCCAATTTATGAAAAATATCCAGTCACATCTGTTCCAGACTTGACAATAGACGAAGATGACACATATGATGAAAAATAGAAGTCTGAATGTGCATATTCGTAAGAACTTGGTATGTTAGCAGGCGATTGAGTCCTGCTAATATTTTTTGAAGTATAAACAAGTGTACATACTAGGTTTTGTCAGTTCAATTTCATGTTGACCTCGCTAGGAAAACACTGAAAAACCCTAGTGTCAGTAGTAAGGCATCTAGTACCACTAGATATACATGCACTTTCACAAGCTTGAGGCGTGGATATGCGTGTATTTTAACCGGTACATTGGGTTACCAGGGCCATTCACCTATTACAATGAACGGTACTTGTCCTACCAGACGGGTTTTCTAATGTGACACCCATTTTTTGGAAGTCAAACAGAGAGAGAGTGGCGGTCACACTAACTTGATTAGTAGTTGGATTCGGATATAAGGAGTAATTTTCATTGTAGTTCATATTAGTAATAGAATTGAATTCAGAGAGAGAATAGTTTATTTGAGAGGATATTAGTGCAGAAAACAAAAATGAGGGGTGTATGTTCACTACTGAAGGATGACGATGAAGATGACAGCAGCGACATTCGTGACTTAGTTGAGGCCAATACGTCCCTAGAAATAGCCGCATGCTAGACAACGTGCCTTCAATGGGATATAATATATGCGAGATACATTATATCTAACAGCAAGATACATCAGGAGGACCAACTATGTTTAGATGGAAAAGTGAATATTCTCCATATAAATAAACTTAGGTCAGCATTAGATGTCATATCGAAATATATTGATGAGAACAAAATGCATCAGTGAATATTATTATTGTAATTATGTTCAATAAAAATGTTTCTAAATCAATGGTATTTTTTCTTTCTAAAGTAGACTATCGTATATTTTCCAGAGTACAAAAAGAAATTCTGGTTAGTCTGAAGTTGGTTGTGAGAGAGTTAGGACTCTAAAAAATGGATAGATTCGAGAAAGAGCGAATCATGAGGAATCTATTACCTATGGACAAATGTTTGATTCTAGATGATGATTTTCTAGAGTTGTCTATTCAAAAGAAGATATTTTCTCGGGGTATACTTGTCGATACAATGAAAACTGATTCTCCATCATTAGACTATTTTATGAAGCTTCTACATCGTGGTCCAAATGCATTTACACAATTTAATAATATATTGATCACTAGACGGCAAAATGATATTGTGGATATGCTTTTAAACATTAGTTTAGAAACTTAGGACTTTTTCATGAGAAAGATGGTGCTCAAGGATGATTTACTGCTCTCTCTCTCTCTCTATCTCAGACAATCTTTGTTGTTGTTAGCTGAGTTTCATTGTGCTAGTGAGAGTGTCAACACATAACAAAAAATTCAATACATGTCCGTTATGTAAGTACTGACTGGGCAGCTGGCCATTATCATGTGAGAATTACACAGTGATTGAGGAGTATGATGAATAGTGTAGATTATTCAACCCGTGTGAATTGCATAGAGAATATGCTGTACAAATTAAAGGTTGTAATTCCTGTCTTGAAGAGGTGTGTGACTATCATCCTAGAGGTCACCTATGCTCCAATTGTCATTATGATAAATGTAATCAGTGGGAGAATACATATTCCGGTATGATTGGAAAGAATCCTAACCATGATTTTGTCCTCGGGAGACGAGATTGGTAATATCGTTATTATAGATTGTTCTGGGAGGAGGTACCATGTCATCAAGACGACTGCTGGAGCAACAAGAGTATTTGGTTCCTACGTCATTATTGTAGAGACACTGAGTGTTACGATTATAAACCCACTGATTTTTATTTGGCAGTGACAGACTGTGATTTACCACTTGAGGACACTGTTTGTGACATTGCTTCAAATGGACAAATTGTAACTTGTAAATTCTTTAGAATGAATGAGAATAGTACCATTGACTATACAAAGCGGTGTGGCCAGAGGGTAGATACGCTCTCCTGTAGAAAATAGATCCGTGGCATTGCAGTATATCAGGATCAGTATACTGTGAATTCAGATAATCTACCTGCACTAGTTGTTATCGACAAATACCTAGTAGTTGATGAAATCCAAAGAGTAGAAAAGTAGTTTTATCATGTATATATAATTTTTTTTATGAATAAAAAATTTCAAATAAATCTTTAGAAAATTTTATTCTTAGGGCACTAAAATCAATATTAAATACACTTGTAACAAATCATTTTTGTTTAGTTTTTCCATGATTCAACGTGACAACATTGAAAAAATGGGATGGTGCCCTAAAAATTTCATAGTTTTGAAGTAAGCAAAAAAATAATCATAAAATACAGTCTTCAAGCATGAATAAGCAACAATTAGAATTACATTAGGACTAGAAAAGGTAGCCACATCATACGGTCGGATTAATACAGCTCTTAAAGGGCTGGTAGGAGGAAAGGTAGCTAACAAGGATTAGGACGGGAGAGGGCAAACATTTGAACTTAAAGTTGGATACTTTTCAAGCTAGCTGAATTTTATTAGAATAACGTGTGGACGAACTTTCATGTTCTAATAATTGGTACTTATGCATTATATCTTACCCACCGTTATACATGAAAGAAGTCAAGTTTGATGAACGCTAATAAAAAAAAAATAGGATGAAAAAATAATAGTTTAGAAACAAATTTGGGCTATATATTTGCACTCTAGGGGGGTGGGGTGGGGGGGCGGTAAAGAATAGAATAAATTAAATACGTAACCTAACCTAACCTAGGTACCTTCCCCCCCCCCCTAAACGCCCAAAAACAGCAGTTTAAATATTGTAAACACAGCAAGAAATCACGCTTTGCGATCCATTTATCCATTGTAACTACCCGTTTGTCTGGTTTCAAGTAGTATTTCCTTGTACAGTATATAGTGGTGGGCAGGATATAATGCACAAGTACCTAATAATTTTACTGGATAATTGATAATTTTCATCACTAGAAATCAAACAAGACTTTTTTCTTTGGATACTTTGCATTCTAATTTTCTTCGTGGGAGGAATGTTTACGTGAAACGAATATGTATACGCCACTTAAATTTTCCAGTTTGGCTTATCAAGTAGTTTTGGGAAACTAGGTGACAGATGGAGAACAAATTTCCAAGTCAAATCACGGCCATTTTTTATGACCTTTGCGTTTAGAATAAAAAAAAATCGAACCAAAAAGCTAATATTTAGAAAAATATCTGTTGTTCAAGACATCCTGAAGGTGATAATATTTCTGGTAAAAGTCAAATTATTTGTAATTCTTTATTGGTTTACTGTCGTTTTTTTTATATATTTATTTTTTTTCCTTCAGTTACGCAGAGACTAACAAGCACCATAAAGGGTACCACAAAAAGAAGGGAGCAACATTCCGGTTGTTAAAATGTACTAATTTTAATGTAGAGAGAGCGGTATAAGATTAATTAGTCTTTTGTGTTGGAATAGGAAAACATGAAAAACAAAAACAATAAACTAGTTCAGTACATTGTTTTACATCTTAATTCACGGGCATATATATATTTCATAGGCAGTGCGCTAGCGCTGCCTAAGTAAAGAACGGTGTCGGCACAATGTGTTTTTTTTCTTCTTCTTAAGTCGGGCACTTCGTATCGAAGGAGTTGTCGTAGAAACTTCTAAAAGGGATCATTCGATTGGAAATTGGAGTGGCTAGTGCCCTTTTTAATAGTCTAAAGTGATTGGAGGGCAAGTAGCCCCAACACGATTGGAGTCCCCCAAACACATCCAATCAAAACTTTGAGATAGCCATTTTGTTCAGCGTAGTTGATTTCCAGATAGAAAATATGTTTTTGAGGAGGACACTCCCCCATAATCCTCAGGGCAAAGGTTTTAAGTTATGCCCTGGAGGCATATAAGGTTTTTATAGAAGACGTTGTCGTAGAAACTTCAAAAAATGCTCATTCGATTGAAAATTTAAAGGGCTAGTGCCCTTTTTAATAATCAACAGTGATTGGAGGGCAACTAGCCCCCCACGCCCATCATTAGCCCAAACACATCCAATCAAAATTTTGAGATAGCCATTTTGTTTAGCGTAGTTTATTTCCAGATAGAAAATATGTTTTTGAGGAGGACACTCCCCCACAACCCTCAGGGCAAGGGTTTTAAGTTATGCCCTGGGGACATATAAGGTTTTTATAGAAGTAGCCCCCCCCCCCTCACGCCCATCATTCCCCAAAACACATCCAATCAAAGTTTTGGGATAGCCATTTTGTTCAGCGTAGTTGATTTACAGATAGAAAATATGTTTTTGAGGAGGACATTCCCCCACAACTCTCAGGGTGAGGGTTTTAAGTTATGCCCTGGGGGCATATAAGGTTTTTATAGAAGGCGTTGTCGTAGAAACTTCAAAACAGGCTCATTCGATTGGATATTCGAAAGACTAGTACCTTTTTAATAGTCAAAAGTAATTGAAGGGCAAGTAGCCCTTCCTCCACGCCCATCATTCCCCCAAACACATCCAATCAAAATGTTGAGATAGCCATTTTGTTCAGCGTAGTTGATTTCAAGATAGAAATTATGTTTTTGAGGAAGACACTCCCCCACAACACTCAGAGCAAGGGTTTTAAGTTATGCCCTGGGAGCATATAAGGTTTTTGTAGAGGACATTGTCGTAGAAACTTCAAAAAAGGCTCATTCGATATGAAATTCAAAGGGCTAGTGCCCTTTTTAATAGTCAAAAGTGATTGGAGAGCAACTAGCCCCCCTCCCTCGCCCATCATTTCCCCAAACACATCAAATCAAAATTTTGAGACAGCCATTTTGTTCAGCGTTGTTGATTTCCAGATAGAAAATATGTTCTAGAGGAGGAAACTCCCCCACAACCCTCAGGGCAAGGGTTTTAAGTTATGTCCTGGGGGCATATAAGGTTTTTATAGAAGGTGTTGTCCTAGACACTTCAAAACAGGCTCATTCGATTTTAAATTCAAAGGGCAAGTACCCTTTTTAATATTTGAAAGTGATTGGAGGGCAACTAGCCCCCCCCCCCCCCCACGCCCATCATTCCCCCAAACACTTCCAATTAGATTTTTGAGATAGCCATTTTGTTCAGCGTAGTTGCTTTGCAGATAGAAAATATGTTTTTGAAGAGAACACTCCCCCACAACCCTCAGGGCAAGGGTTTTAAGTTATGCCCCGGGGACATATAAGGCGTTGTCGTAGAAACTTCAAAAAAGGCTCATTCGATTGGAAATTCAAAGGGCTAGTGTCTTTTTTAATAGTCGAAAGTGCTTAAAGGGCAACTAATCCCCCTTCACTCCCACTCTCCCTCGTCCTTCCTACACCAACCCTCCCATTTCTGCTCTTGAAATTTAACCAAATCAAAATAGCGTAAGTGTATCCAAGCTATCAAAGAAAGTAAACAGATTTCATTTTAAGATTGGTATCAAGTTATTGTCAGTTTAATATACATATACTGATATTTAGTAATCAAAATGTTAATATTATTTGATTTATTGAAGTTATAAATGTAAAAAAAATTTTTTTTCAGTAAAGTGCAAATTTTGTTCATGCCTTGGGGAGGCGTAGGGGTTTTGCGCCCAACTTATGTTAATTTCTGCTCGTTTTGAGTTTGACTCTGTTAATTATTGTAATATCTGTTCGTTTTTGGTTTCATTTATTTATCGATGCTGATTTGTGGTAGTTTCACGCTTGGTAGATTATTTGATTTTATTTTTGCTAATTTTTTGTTTAATGGAGTTCTTTACTTTTCGTTGAAAAGCTTATTTTATGGAATTTTTTTTTTTAATTAATCTAATTATAGGCTTGTGAGGTTTCAACAAATCTTCAATCTATATTGAATATTGTCGATTCCAATGGAATTCATATTTCCTTTCCGTCATATGATAAGATAGATTTTTCTATTCATATGATGATTGATTTCTTTTTATGTAATGAAGACAGATAGGTTTATTATTTAGACAATAAAAGTAGGATAAATTATCTTTCTTATTTCCAAATAAAGAAAATACTATTACTACTACTACTAACAACTCACTACTACACCAAGCCACCTGAGGCGAACAAAGCTGCGCTCACTCCTCCTCCGTCCCATTGATTCAAAGCCTCCCTCTTTACACCCTCCCAGGAAGTTCCCATTTCCCTTAAAGAAGATAAATTATTTGAGATATAAACAGGCTGATTCTCTATTTTGAGTGTATAGAAATGAAATTACCTAACAAATTGAACTACAGTTTAAAAAAAGCTAGGTTTTAATTAAAAAGTATAAATGAAGTTTAGTTATAACAAAACCAAGACAATTAATATATATTCTAGGAAAAGCCTTAAGGAGCAATTTTTTGGGGAGAGGGACTTCACATTTCATGCTTTTGAAGAAAAAAAAATACTTTCTGGCCAAAAAAAAATATCTAACAGTTTCTTCCACCAAAAAACTATTAAAATTAAACTTTGTATAAAAGTACTAACAAACGTTTACTTTTTTTTGTTTCACAATATACAGATGAAACATTATTAACAGCCTTTTTCCAATATCATATATAAATCACAACTTGAAGTTCATTTAATTTTGGATCATAGAATAGAATTGAACTTTCCAGAATTCAGTACGGGGATGTCAAAAACAGCAACAATATTTTGACTGCACTGTCCGGTGCCTTTATTAAAGAAATAGATAATTTTTTAGACGGAAATTAGATGATTGAGATTATTGGTCTGCGTTTTTACAGTATTGCGAAAATTACAGTTAACCATATTTATTTGGGTCTCAAATATTGTTTTAAGTCAAAATTCAGTCTATGTAAAGAAGAAAGTAAATATTGAAAAAATCAAATGTCAAAAGCACCATAGTAGTAATGACTTAGTAAAGAGTAATTTGGCTCCCATGCACCCCCTTCCCCCGGTATTTTCTGTGGAAAGGGTAGTAACATAATTTTGTATGGGAGCATATTGGATTACAATTGGATTGTAAATTGATAGTCACAGTGCCCCTTTTATAAGTCAAATAGATTAGAAGGCAAACATTTCCCTCGTGTCCCCTTTTGTGCCTTCTTTTTCCCTCAAAACCCCAATGACTTTACAAAAAAAAGAATCATCCAGCCATCTTTCTAAAAATAAATAGTCAAAAGGTCACAAAAATATAGCTGTGACGACGGCACAACCTACAACAATGTAAGGAGCAAAGAGCCTAAATTACGCAAACGCACATGGTTCACAG
Organism: Artemia sp. Qi Xiang Cuo; assembly: GCF_049724085.1. Taxonomy (NCBI): domain Eukaryota; kingdom Metazoa; phylum Arthropoda; class Branchiopoda; order Anostraca; family Artemiidae; genus Artemia; species Artemia sp. Qi Xiang Cuo. The sequence goes on along the minus strand of NC_142802.1, from coordinate 59,344,956 downwards.
ATAGGCCTTATAGTAGATTTGAGTAGAAAAAAATCAACTGAACGTAATGATTAAAATTAAAACTTAAAACGAACAGAAATCATACAGAATGTGAGAAGGGGGCTCCCCCCTCACTATCAAAAATAAATATTTTTAATACTTTAAAAAATTTTCTGATTCTAATTAAAGGGTCTTTGTGTTTTAGAAGCTGTTCTTAAAGAATTAGAATAAAAATTTAAACTTTACGGTAAAGAGCAACGTATTTAGGAGGAGGCAGCCGGAAAATCCACCTCACCCTCCATTGAAAATTCCCCCCACGAAATGTTCATCCGGTAAAAACTCTTTCCGCATAAAATCTCCCCTCCACCGTACAGTTCCCCCTAGAAAATTCCATCCTTGCTGAAAATTCCCCAGGGAAAATTTTCTGCAGACAATTCACCCTGGATAATCATTCTTAGCCTACTTTGATTTGAAAATAGATTTTCTTTTTATTTAGTTTCTGATATATTTTTTTTAAATCCTGTCGCAAATCCCCTCTCCGTGAAAAGTTTATCCCAGAACCCCGCCCCCCCCCAGTGGGAAGTTTCTCCCTCGGAAATTTCCCTACCGCAAAAAATGTCTGTATTCATGACAAATAATATCTATAAATGATAGGAACATTTTATCAATTACAGCCCTTCTCCAAATTTTGCCTCCTATAACCTAAAGAACTATTAAAATACTTTAACACAATTACTTCAGAGCAGAGGAGATTCTGGCTTACAAAAATCCTGAAGTAACAGCCCCCATCACCCTCGCCATCGCCCTATGTTCAGTTCAGGCCGGTTATAAGGGATATAAAGTGTTTGTAAGTCATAAGAAGCATTTGTAAGTGATGTAGAGCATCTATAAGTGATCTAAATCGTTAATAAGTTATCTAAAGTATTCATAAGTTATCTAAAACGTTTACAATTGATCAAAAGTGCTTATAATCGTTCTAAAGCATTTGTGAGTGTTCACCAGTATTCAAGTGATCAAAAAGTGTTTAAAATGATTTTGGTTGTTTGTAAGTAATCTACAGTGCTTAAAAGTGATCTCACGCTATAGATGCGTCTTTGAATTACAAATGTTTTGAAGTGCTTAAAGGGATCTAGAGCCTTTATGAAGATTTTTTACTGTGTATAAGTGTTCGAAGCCTTTATAAGTGTTCTAAAGCGTTTATAAGCTGTCCAAAACGTTTTTAAGTGAATAAAAGTTTTATAAGTGTTCCAAAGTGTTTACAAGTTATCTAAAGAATCTATGAGTTATCTAAGGTGCTTTTAAATGCTCTAAGGCAAATAAGGGATTTAAAGTTCTTATAAATGATCCAAAGCGTTCATAAGGAATCTAAAGCACTTTTAATTCATTAAAAGCGCTTATTAATGATCTAAAGCATTTATAAGCGACCGAAAATGTTTTTAAGTGATCTAGAGTATTTTTAGTGATCAAAAGTGTTTTAAGTGATCGAAAGCATTTATAAAATGATTTAAAGTATTTATGGGTGATTTTGAAGCGCTAATACGTAATCTTGAGCGTTTTCAAGTGAACACGTTCTAAATCGTCATCTAAAGCAGTTATAAGTTATCCAAAACATTTTTAGGCGATCAAAACTTTTTTATAAATTATCTAAAAAGTTTATAAGCGGTCTCAATCGTTTACAAATGATCTAAAGCCTTTATAAGTGATTCAAAGCGTGTATTTCTTAAGTAAAGAATTTATAAGTTATCTAGTCCGATTACAAATGATCTAAAACAAATGACGATTTAGATACACCTTACCATTTATAAGTGTCTTAAAACGTTTGTAAGCGATCTAGAGTGTTTATAAAGATCCGCGCATATAAGTGCTCAAAGCATTTATAAGTCTTCTAAAGCGACTATAAGCTATCCAAAAGTCTTTAAGTTATCAAAAGCTTTTATAAAAGATCTAAAGAGTTTATAACTGTTTAAAGCGTTTACATATGATCTAAAGATTTAGATCAAAGATCTTTAGAACTTTGAAGGCTTTAAGTATTTATACACACTTAAAAACAACATTTATCATATTGGTATGTCTTTTCATAGTGCTATGAACGATTTAGACCATTTATAAACTCTTAAGAGCACTTATAGATGCTTTTGATCACTTAAAAAGGTTTTGGACAACTTACAAACACTCTAGAACGCTAACAAAGGCTTTGAATACGCGCAGAATCCTTATAAACGTTCTAGATCACTGCCAAGCGCTTTAAAACACTTGTAAATGCAAAGTCACATCTAAAGCGTGAGATTTAGATGCAATCACTTATTTACGCCTTAGATTACATATAAAAACCCAAAATCACTTAAAGCACTAACGATCACTTGTAAACGATTTGAAAACAATGCCTTAAAAAGATTATAAGAACTTTTAATGTGCTGTACACGCTTTGGATCACTAATGAACACTTAAGATGACTTATAAACACTTATAAATACTTTTGATCACTTAAAAAGGCTTTAGATTACTTTAAAAACATCTAAATAAATTGAAAACGCTTTAGATGACTTGAAATCACTTTTAAACGCTTTAGATCACGCATAAGCACTTAAGATCAAACAGTTCGTGGTAACGAACTGTTACCCGGCTCAATGGTAACCGAAACTCTAAAAAGCGGAATTTTAATACCAATAGATACATCAAAAGAATTAGATTTTAATTCTTATTTCAAATATATAAGTTTCATCTAGTTTAATCATACCCATCAAAAGTTACGCGCCTGAGAAATTTTGGCTGATTTTCGAAAAAAGGGGGAAAGACCCTCTAAAAATTATAGAACATTGATGAAAATCACACCATCATAATCAGCGTATCAGAGAACCCTACTGTAGAGGTTTCAAGCTCCTATCTACAAAAATGTGGAATTTTTCCATTTTTTGCCAGAAGAAAGATCAGGGATGCGTGTTTATTTGTTTTTCTTTTCTTTTTTTTTTTACCCAGGGGTGATCGTATCGACTCAGTGGTCCTAGAATATCGTGGGAGGGCTCATTGGAATGGAAATTAAAAGTTCTCGTGCCCTTTTTAAGTGACCAAAAAAAATAGAGGGCAACTAGGCCCCCTCCCACGCTCATTTTTTCCCCAAAGTCACCCGATCAAAATTTTGAGATAGCCATTTTGTTCAGCATGGTCGAAAATGTTAAAACTATGTCTTTTAGGATGACTTAATCCCTCAAAGCCCCCAGGGGGAGGGTTGAAAAATATGAACTTTACCCAATTTTAACATATAGTAATGGTTATTGGGAAGTGTACAGATGTTTTTAGGGGGAATTTTTTCTGGTAGTAGGGGAGGGGGTGGGGTCGGGGGCTATATGGGAGGATCCTTTCATAAAGGAAGTTTTCATGGGGAAGGGACATTGCTTTGAAGGGGGCGCCCGATTTCCCATCATTATTTTTTAAAAAAATCAGAAATTAAACATAAAAAACAAGTTTTTCAACTGAAAGTAAGGAGCAACATCAAAACTTAAAACGAACAAAAAATATTAGCTATATGATTTGGTTCAGCATCTAGTCAATGCCTCGCTCTTTAAGCCAAAGATTTTTTAGTACTTTCATAAGAGCTATTTATTCTAATTAACGGCCTTTGTGATTAAGGGGTCATTTTTAAAGAATTGGAAAAAAATTCGAACTTTAGCGTAAAGAGCAAGGTATTGACTAGGGGGCAAACCCCCTAATATACGTATTAAAAATATACGAATATAGAATTTCGTTACGTAAGTTAATTCGTAAGTTACGTATATCTATTACTAATAAAAACGTTCATAAATAAAATTAAACAACTTTCGAGAAAGCCATTTAACCAAATAAAAGTAAAATTAATATGCAAATTTCGTTTTAATTATTCATGCACGGTGAGCGAAAATCCAAACCTGCATTAATTCGAAAACGTTCATAAATGAAATAAAAAAACAAGTTTTTTTTAATTGAAAGTAAGTAGCGACATTAAAAATTAAGATAAACACAAATTATTCAAAGTATGAAACGGGCTGTACCTTCCTCAACGCCTTGCTCCTTACGCTAAAGTTTCACTTTCTCACAGATTAATTTTTTTCAAACAATAAAATTTTGTTTTAATTGCAAATTTTTTTTAATTAACTTCATCGAAATTCACACCATCAGATTCAGCTTATCAAAGAACATTATTCAAGAAGCTTCAAACTCCCAGCTGCAAAAATGTGGAATTTTGCATTTTAAAATAAAAGCTGCATTAACTAAAAAACGATCAGAAATTAAATAAAAAGTTGAGGAGGGGCTGTCCCCTCCTCAACGCCTCGCTCTTTACGCTAAAGTTTGACTCTGTCTCACAACTCTATTTTTTAAAACAATAAGAAACTTTAGCGTAAAGAGCGAGGCGTTGAGGAGGGACAGCCCTTTCATATACGGAATAATTTCTGTTCGTTTTAAGTTTTTATGTCGTTCCTTACTTTCAGTTTAAAAAACTTGTTTTTTTATTTAATTACATGTAAACGACTTCCAGATCTAACTTTTTTTTTCAAATACGTATGAACGATTTAGATAGACTATAAAAACCTTAGATCACTTATAAACGCTTCAGACACTAACTTTTTTTAGCGTTTCAGATCACTAGTACTTTAGATAACTTATAAACGCTTTAGATCACTTATAAAGGCTCTACATCACTTACAAATGCTTTTGATGACTTACAAACACTTTATATCCCTTATAACCAGCCTGAACTGAACATAGGGCGATGACCAGGACAATGGGCTATTACTTCAGGCTTGTTAACGACCCTGAAGTAATACCCCCTTAGAATCTCCTCTGCTCTGAAATAATATATACCAGCCTAACAGCTGATCCCTTAGAATCTACTCTGCTATGAAGTAACTATCTTAAAGTATTTTTAATAATTCTTTAGGTTATAAGTGACAAAAGTTAGCAACACTGTAATCAATTTGAAAGATTGGGCGATCGGCCAAGGGTGTTTTCTTCAAAATTTGACAACACTGAACATAGGGCGATGACCAGGACAATGGGCTATTACTTCAGGCTTGTTAACGACCCTGAAGTAATACCCCCTTAGAATCTCCTCTGCTCTGAAATAATATATACCAGCCTGACAGCTGATCCCTTAGAATCTACTCTGCTCTGAAGTAATTATGTTAAAGTATTTTTTAAAGTTCTTTAGGTTACAGGCGACAAAAGTTAGCAACACTGTAATCAGTTTGAAAGATTGGGCGATCGGCCAAGGGTGTTTTCTTCAAAATTTGACAACACTGAACATAGGGCGAAGGCCCAGGCGATGGGCTATTACTTCAGGCTGGTGGTTTTTGGTCCTCCTGAGCCTTCTGGGACCCATAGGGCGTCGACGAAGCCTCGACAATTGTCACGTATTGGCGCTGCGGCAAGTAAATCCTCCCACTGGGGTTGTAGTGATGTTTGAGCACTGCGTAGATCACGATCGTACTTGCGTCTGAGTGTGTTTCTCGGTCTTCCCCTCTGTCGACGCCCAAGCGGCTGCCATTGTCGAACCTGGTTCGGGATTCTTGAGTCCTCCATCCAAAGGACATGGCCAAGATAGCTCCATCTCTTCTTTTTAATCACATCAGTAATAAGTGGCTGTCCAGTTCTTCTGCGGACCTCAATGTTGCTGACTCTTTGACGCCAACCGATATTTAGCACGCCTCTCATGCACATATTTTTTAAAGCTGTGATTCTTTTCTCTATCCCAACATCTATTTTTCAGCACTCACCGGCATACAATGGCATGGACAAAACATTGCTATTAAGAAGTCGCAGCTTTCGTGAAAGCGAGCACTTCTTTGATTTTCATACTGGCTTAAGTTTGTTGAAGGCAGCATTTGCCATGCCAATTCTTCTCTTGACCTCATTTTGCACCTCTCCTGTGTAATCGACCCAGCTTCCAAGGTACTTAAAATCTTGGACTTGTTCGACTCTACGATTTTTGGGCAGGAGCTTGACTGGCGAGCCTGATTTTGCCATTGATTTAGTCCTGTCTATGTTGATGTTTAGGCCAACTTTCTCCGCTTTAACGCTCACTTTATTAAGGATCTCCTGGAGTCGCTGCTTCGTCATTCCAGAAGTGCCATCATCATCCGCAAAGTCAAGGTCCGAGAGGATTTTTATTTCCGACTGTTATTCCGAGAGTTGTTCCGTTCTCTATCCTTATGCAACATTCCGTATTTTCATAAAAGACCATGATCAAACTTATTATTTTCTTGGGGACGCCCTAATAATGTAGAACATTGGTTTTTGATCGGTTAAACCTAATGAATTTTATATATTTAGAATTAGAATTAAAAATCAATTCTTTTCATGTAGCTATTGTTATCAAAACTCCTTTTTTTAGAGTTATGAGTAATATTGGGTCGAATCGCTCCTTAATTACACTGTCTTACCATGAACTGTTTGAACAAGAGGCATGTTTGACCTTTGCATTAAACTCCAATTAATTTGAAACTTTCAAGAATCATTCCTTGGGTTAAGTGAACCTCAAATTTTGGGGTCCTAAAATGGGCGAACAAACTTTTTGTGCCCGATTGGTTTGATACTTGCACCCGTAAGACCCTAGGCCAAGAGAGCAGCAAAGAAGTGCTAGATAGAGTGCACGATCCAAAATTTTCTTAGGCCCCTATTTTTTTATGGTTTGCTACATTATTAGGCAGATATTTTTTTTCTGAAAATGGAACCCTCTTTGTTATTTGTTTTGTCGGCTATGAATTGTCTATTAGAAATTAAAAAAGAGTATTTTGTTTATTTGAATAGTTTTAAAAAGGTCTGGAATTAGTTGGCAACAACTGGTGATGAAAAGTATGCAATATTGAAACAACTTCAATTGTGATGAGGTAAAATTCTTATCAAGGTTGACATTGGTGGTGCAAAAAAAACAAGAGATTAACAGTTAAGGTAAAAATGACAATAAAAGCAGACTTTTTATGTTAATTATTTTGTTCACTGAATTATTTTAACGCTAGAGGTGGCATTCCTAATTTTAGTTCAATTGATTATTGAACTAATGTATTGAATAGATAAAGTAGGGATTTCGTTTCTATCAGTAACTTGGAAGCTTAAAGTGTTTTAAAAATTAAATTTCTCTAACGGTTTGGTATAGAGATATTTTATCGTTGGCTAGATTACCGCCATAGTCAGATTGATTTCTTTAATTTGGTCGGAAGAAATTCTAATAAATATAAAATTTAAGTAGTTCTGGATGCAATTTAGTTCTGAATGAATACTTCATGTTTTCTAATGCATTTTATCAGTGCTGTAGTGGTAAACCGACAGACGACACGGTTAAAGCAATTTTATATAGCTCTGAGTTTTGCCTCTTGCAATGATCTTATATCTCTTATTTGCCTCTTGCACTTGTTCTACACTAAACTTGGGATAATTTTACATTAATATCGCAATGTTTTTACTCTAAACTTTGTGGTGATTTTATATCATTCACGCATTGGTTCTGTACTAAAGTTTACAGGATTATGCATCACTTCCATAGTGGTTTTACGCCCCTTTGAAGTAAATTTATACAAGGCAGTAATTTTTACATCGCACTCTGTACTGATTGTACGTCACGATCTGATTGAGGCCTATATAAACGTCGCCGATTGGATACCAAAGTGACAAGAAATTGCTGGTAAAGATGACATTTCTCAAAAGATCTACAAGTCACACGAAACCACAATTTTTCGACGTAGCCTGAGAATCACTCTCAGGAATAGCAGGTGTTCTAGTTCTTCTGTCATTTCCATTTTTGGTGGCTATAACGTGAAGGGGGAACATCTGCTTTAGGGGAACCGGGGTTTAAAATTTCACTCTGACAAATCCTACTGGAAATAAAGGCAGGTTCTCCAGAACAGAGAGAATAAAACAGACTATCTAATTCCAGGTTCACTCAGTTGGGAATTTAGCTAGCATGGATCAACACCCCAGTATGGAACAAGAAACAGATGTGGCCGTGCTACAGCATTCGTCAGACTGAGTGTGGAAGATATGAATGACCAGTTTTATGCTCTGGCATCCCACTGGTACTGCTGTTCAGACCGGTCAAGCTGCCTTTAGAAGTGCATTCATCCCGCCAGGTGATTTACCTACTACGATGGCAAAATGAGACATTGTAAACATCTCAACGCTTTTAGATATCCAGCTATCCAGAACATGTTGGATAAATCAACGTGGGTAGGGTGACTGCGGGTTCTGTTGACAAGAAGACCCACTAAAGCTAGTTTGATGTTCTTGCCAAGACAAAGCAGTGGCTGTGATGAGGTCAAACCAACATTTCTGTACAGTTTTTTGATCGCTTCAAAAGCTTACGAAGTTAACTTTGGCTACGAAAAGAAACAGGCAGACTAGTGTTTCGTTGGCTATAGGAGAAGGGCAGAGTGATTATTGATCAAATGGCCTAAGTGTCAGGACTATAAACTGATCTTGTGATCCCTAGACAGAAGATTGACAACACTCTTTGACTGATTGTGGTTAAACGGTATATTCTTTCTTCAAAAAAACAACCAATTACGCATATGTCAAAAGGAATTCGTCCCAGCCCCTTTCGCAGCAAGTATGAAGAATGGAAGATGTATTCATTTTGCCAGAAGGGACTAAGAACAACATTCAAAGTGTCGGACAAGGAACGGCGATAATATTCGAAAACCTCTATCCCCTTTTGAAGGTGAAATTACAGGCCAACAAGCCACTTTTTTGGTTGACATTGGCGTCTACAAGTATAATGCAGGGGAATTATATGTGGTGTAATCCTCTTTAAAGAAAACAGAAGCTGTTTTCTTATGGTAACTACAAGACACATCCCATTACAAAATTTCAATTCCAGGTAGGAAAGAAGGGCAAATATTCCAGTCATTTAGTACCAGGTGCTGTCTGGCGCAATTTACCGGTTGACGTAATCCTGGGGACGCCGTTTCATCATTTCTATAAACTTTGCAGTCAGGATTCTTGGAAGCAAAATCCAAAGGTCAATATTCTTCTCAGCAGAAGAAAGAAGAATTAATCACCTGAAGAGCCAAAACAGGATGAATCCACACTAAACACGAATAATTCTTCTCCTGTGCAGAACATTCCTGGCTCGTCGTTTGAAAAATCTGTTCGAGATGGAAGATGATTTTTCAGTAACAAAAATCAGGATCCGTAGACACCGGGGGGCGGAAGACAGAAGGAAGAAAAGTTGGTAAGAAAAGTGCACAGAGGGTGAGTTATACAAGGCTATATAGACTGGTGAAGCTCAGGAAATAATCCCAGACAAGCTAACTGGAGAGGAACTCAATCGATTGCTAACAAGAGTGCAGTATATTATTTCAGGCATGTCCCTCTTCAAGAAATCTATGAGACTTCAGGCTCTAACAGTTTTCGGTCATGCCATTCAGCTTACACAGTACTCCTGCAGCCGTACAATGCCTTATGGATAAAGACCCGGCAAGGCAGTCACTATTTCCTATTTAAAGGATACTATGTGTTTTTTTTAGTGACTCTTGGAAGAAGCCCTTAACTCATGTTCGGAAAACGCTAGATTGCATACAAGAAGCAAGATTGTAGATACAACCAAAGGAGACCCAATGGTTCAGGCTGAGGGTAGTTTTTTTGCATCAATGAATTTGAAACTGGGAAATTGCCCAACTGGGAAGTAAGATCAAGCCTTTTCAAGACTGTCCTTTATTGGGTGTAAACCGGTAAATTTTTCCGTTCCTTGAGATGGCAGTCTACTACAAAGGATTTATCAAGACTTTTGCCGAAAATAATGAGCCGCTGAACCTGTTTCTGAGGCGAGATTCTCATACTATAAAATCTCAATTAAAAAAGAACTGCGAAAAAAATTTTTCTTTCAATGTAGTATAACTGACAATGATACAAAATATTTACGATTTGCTTTATTCTGGCGGAATCTCTCTTGAGGAAATTACACAAGAAATATCCTTTTTAAAAGAGATTTTTCATGAAAATTATTTTTAATTGATGACACTAGTAAATTGCTAATAATTAATTCCAATGATCCCCTACAAAATTAATTCTAATCGTCCCATACGAAATTAATACTAACGGTGCTCTTGAAGGCCAATGAACTCTATGAAGTCCAGGAAGCATTGAGAAACCATTGACCTCTACCATAGGCCAGGCGCTAGTGAATGTCACTGCCTTTACTGGTGCAACGGACGTGGCCTTTACCTGAGGATGGGTGTGTTCGACTTCTTTGGCCATGAGTTTGGATATAAATAATTTGATAGGAAATTAATATGACAGTTTCACAAAGACATTTGACTAACTTAGATTGGATTAAAGTTAGAAAAAACTATTATTAAAAATGAGTGGTTTTACACTATTGCAACTTGAAGGAGTTGACAATAATGATATGAAGACGAGATTCCCCAATAAAGTATTGGGGATTGCAAAAGATTGTCGGCTAACATTTGAGTGAGATGAGATGTTTGGTAGATAGGTTATATCTTTGAGTAAATATAAGTTGGAAGAACAATTGTGCTTCGCAGATGAAGTGAACATTATAAATATATCCAGACTAAAACTTGGCTTGAAGGCAATCATGAAGCACATTGAGGACAATGGACTAGGACATTTTGTGAAAAAAGAGTGAAAATGTATTATTTTATTATTTCATTTCTGACGATTAAATGTTTTATAATGATTTTTTTTTGTAGTTGATTCATTACTCCTCCTCTTCCTCCCTAGAGAACCAATAGGCGATGATAACGTGCTCAAAAATAGGAGAAAAATCTTCTTTTTTTTCTATGAGTTAGTTTATATGTGATAGTGTGAGTGCCAAGAACAAAAAAAATGAATGGATTTGAGAAAAAATCATGCGGAATCTTTTGATTTTTGAAATATGTTTGAATCTAAATGACCAGTTTAAAAAGTTATGAGTCCAAAAGTAAATATTCTCTCAAAGAATGCGTAACAATATCAGAACGAATCTCCATCTTTGAATTATTGTATGAAGCTTTTACGTTGTGAATCAAATGCATTCACTCAATTTATTGACATACTAATCAAAACAGATCAAAATTGTATTGCGAATTTGCTATTAAACACTACCTAAGCATTTGATGTCGATTCAAAAGTCTATCCGAATTATTTTTCATGAGAACAACAAATAAATTGACAAAACAAGTCCAAGCGTGTTTTTATTGATTTTGAAGTGAGACACCTCTCTCTCTCTCTCTCTCTCTCTCTCTAGAAGTAAAAGGAACATTCCTATTTGATCGCAAGCTAGTTACAATTTGACAGTGCGACAGTCAACAGTGGAAAAAGTACTACACCTGTCCAATATATTTGTACATGTGGAGTAGTTGGTCCTCCTGTGAAAATTGCACTGTCATAGATGAATATAATGAAAAGTGTAGATTTTGCAATCCATGCAAATTGCATTGAGGATATGCAGTTGCTATTAAGGACTGTAATTGATGTCTTGAAGAAGTTTGCGAATCTCCTGTTAGAGGTTTACTATGCTCAAGCTGTCACTATGATAAATGTGACCAACGGGAAAATTCTTATTCAGGTATGATTAGAAAAAACCCTCAAAAAGCATTTAGTTTTCTCCTAAGAGACTGGTATCGCCGTGGATTTAAATTGTTTTGTGAAGAAGAATTTGGTCCACGTTTCAATTGTCAAAACAGCAAGAGAGTATGGTTTCTACGTCATCATTTGAAAACAATGGTATTTATGATTATAGGCCTGATGATTTTTATTTAGCTGTTACAGAGAGTGATTCTTCGCTCGAAAATTGAAACCCGGGAATTCTACAATATGAATGAAAAGAAAACATTGAATTCACAAAGAGATATGATAAGCGTGAAATTACAGTATATTGTAATAAATGCGATTTCGACTTTTCCCAACATGACCAATACAAGGTGAATGCATATGATCTACCACCACTAGTTGTTTGCCCAAAGAGACGATGAATACCTTACATGTAGAAGAATAAATCTAAAGAAAATGAAAAAGGTTTTTTTGTACATATATGTTTTATTAATAAACAAATTTACATACATTTTTATAACATTTTATTCGTAGGGCACTAAAATCAATATTATACAGGTTTGAAAGTACATTTATCACTAAGAAGTCATTCAGAAGAGAATTACCAAAGTAAATGCTGAGAAACTGTTTGTAAGTATAGCCACGACATCGGAAACAAAATGCAATAGTGCATGGAAGCCACAGCCTTAAGTCGTTAGATCCTGCACTCTCTTCTGGTTTTGAATAATATATTTCCCCTTGCTTTCAATACAGGTGCTGATATGTGGGGTATAGAATTTATATGATAGGCTAAGAAAATCAAAAAAATTCTATATTCTTCCTTGTTTGAAAGAAACATAGCCAATGAACTGTCTTCATGCTCGATAGACTGCTATTAACAATGATAGTGGTATTGATATCACTTTGAATTTTTTTAAGGATATCCAAGGGTATACAATAGGATTTGTGTTTGGACATGAAAAATTCTAAGTTAAATACATAAATTATTTGATTTCTGCTCATGGTGCAAGTCTAGTAGAACACTACCGTCGGGGGTGATATCCTAAAAGGTTTCAAATTTACTCAGCGATGTTAATGTTTCAGTCAATGCGCCAGTTGATTTTTTCAGTCAAAGCGTCAGCGAATGCGCAATCCAAGGGTACATTACCACTTCTAGCAACACTCATATCTTGAGTGCCTTACAAATCCAAAACAATTACAGCATGATTTTTGAACTGCAGTATATTGTACTAAATCCGATCCTGACTATTCCCAAAATGACCAATACAAGGTAAATGCGTTTGATCTACCACCACTAGTCGTTTGCCGAGAGTGACATTGAATACCTTACATGTAGAAGAAGAAATCTAAAGAAAACGAAAAAGGCTTTTTTTGTATATATATATTTCATTAATAAACAAATTTACATACATTTTAGAATATTTTATTCGTAGGGCACTAAAATCAATACTATACAGGTTTGAAAGTACATTTTCCGCTAAGAAGTCATTCAGACGAGGATTGCCCACGTAAATGTTGAGAAACTGTTTTTAAGTATAGCCACGACATCGGAAACAAAATGTAAGAGTGCATGGAAGCCACAACTTTTAGTTGTTAGATCCCGCACTCTCTTCTGGGTTTGAATAATAGTTTTCCGCTTGCTTTCAATACAGGTGCTGATATGTGGGGTATAGAATTTATATGATAGGCTAAAAAAATCGAAAAATTCTATATTTTTTGCTGCTTGAAAGATGAATAGCCAATGAACTGTCTTTACACTCGATGGGCTGCTATTAACAATGATAATAGTATGGTTATCACTTTGAATTTTTTCAAGGAACTCCAATGGTATACAATAGGATTTATATTTGGACATGAACGATTCCAAGTTAAATACAACAATTATTTGATTAGTGTTCATGGTGCCCAGTCTAGTAGAACACTACCATCGGGGGTGATCTCCTAACAGGTTTCAAATTTATTCAGCGATATTAATGTTTCAGTCAATGCGTCAGTGATGTTTTCAGTCAAAGTGTCAGCGAATGTACATTCCAAGGGTACATTCCCACTTCCAGCAACACTCATATCTTGAGTGCCTGACAAATCCAAAACAATTACACCATGATTTTTTTCAAACATTGAATTTGTTATTCTATTTTCAAATAGTTGTGAATCGTGATATAATGATTGCATAGTCAATTCATACAGAGTTCTGTAAGATTTTTTATTAAATGATAACGTATACAAGGGAATTCCATTCACCTTGCACACAAGACTTGATAAGCCAAATAAAATAAAACCGTGGGGGGATGCGGTCCAGGATTAAATGGCACTAGCACTATGCACTAAGGCCAAAGCGAGTTTTGAGGGGATTTTCCCATTGATAAATGATGAATCGGTGTAACTACAAGAACCAGTGGCAGTGTGACGTTGATTGGGGATCGTATGGGGGACAAAAAGTCGATATTGTTAACATTGGCTCTCAGTTTTTCCTTTGCCAATGCAAGAGAGCTCATAAACTGTTGTTTTTGAACATGAAGAGTTGCTGAAGGAATAACGACACGTGCATCAGATGCTGCAGCAAGCGTTTTTCTCGAAATGAAACTAGATGGAGCTAGTTGTAACTTTATGTCGATCTTGACGTTGGGATGCAGCCATTGAGATATATTAAATATTTCATGATTTATTTTTTCAGCTAAATGATACTCTTTGGTCAGTGCAGCAGATAACTCACCATCAGTGTCAACATTTGATCAATATTCATAACCCAGTGACTGTCCTTTCAGCTCTTTGTATGACTTTGGATTCATCAACATAAATTGTATGTAGCCTGCATAGTTTGATAAGTTATTGCTAGTGCTAACCAATGTTCTATTAATGAATACATTAATATGTTTGAGCAAGTTGTGTAGGATACAGTTTTCATAGGATAAACCGTCGGTAGCATTAGGAGTTTGATTGTCAGACTTTTCCTTCACCACAATATTTAAATCAATAGATTTGGATGATAAATCGACGAAATAATATTCGTTGGAAAATATTTGAAAGAGTATATTTTCTGACAGGGGTCTAGACTGAGTAGCCATACTTTAGACTGACATCAACAGTTTCACCATTGAATAGATTCAATGAAGAGGTGATTGATGGATGTGATTCTTTTTGGGGGAGATATGTCATCTTAAGGGAAAAACTTTTTCCTTGATCTAAAAATCTTTTTCCTCTTATTGCTCTTCTTTTTTTTCTTCGAAGTCGTTGTTGATGTCTTTCGCTTCCCACCTGGGTAGAGACTGATGAGTGAATGGCGACCACGCACCCTTTTTATTCCCTTCCCATTTTGCTGAGATTTTAATTGTTCGCCAACAGCTCTTGCTGAAGATCTAATATTTTCCTTAAGACTCTCGTTAAAATTTTACCTGAGCTCCAGTCCTATAGTGTTAAGGCAGCAAAATTTTTGCAGCCGGTACAATATATTTTCTGCCAAGGGGTACTGCCGAAAGAAATGGCCTAGCAAACCAGCTACCAAGACCATAGCCAGACATTGTAGTAGACCTCTTGTAATAGTCCAACCCATGACCTATTTGACAAGGACTCAGAGAAGCAACATAGGAATCAATGTCAGGACAGACAAATAGAATTCTTCTTTTTTTCATCTTAAGCAATGGATCTAAAATGACATGTAATGACACACAAACCCTTTGTTATAGCTGAATGGTCACCGAATTCACTTCTTAATGTTAACTGGCAGAGTTTCAAATATGCAGTGTTTTCGGGAACATACTGGAGATGTCCTATATTGTTGTGGTGAACATTGTATTCTATACCCTTTCTCTCTAGAACACGTAGAAGGGGGACTTTAGAATTACCAATTCTAGACGGTTCCACAACTGAACTATATATAAATATACAACTTTCTGAGGAGAAACTAGGTTAATAGTCTGCATAAACATTTTGCTTTACTAATGCGATCTTTAAAACCGAGAACCTCGCGTAAATTCTCATTGAGGAAAATTCTTTCATTCTCAAATGGATTGATAATATAAATTCTCCTTTGTTCTGTCGAATAGTTGAAAGTGAAACCACCCTTTTTTTGACTTGCAATTTTTGTTGTTAAGCCGACACAGCTCATGCATATTGTTGTATTCCCTGTAGGTTATGGTAGCAATAGGGAAATCATCAGAGTCCAAAGTTGCCACTCCACCTTCGTCACCGAAGTCAAAGAGTCTTATTTTAATCTCGTATGGTATCTCCTTTCTCAGAACGTCACATGTATTCTTGATAATACAATCAACAAGAGCAACTTCATATTTACCTTCAAATTTAATGGCAGGTGAAAGTTTAGTCCAAATTCACTTGTTTTATTCAAATAGTCATAGAGAGGTTCGGAAATATTGGATATGAATGCCACATAGAAATCACTGGGCATTGTGTACGTCTTCAACACCTATCCAAGAATCAAATTCAGAGTTGTAACTAATCCAGCGAACTAGCAACTGTTTCTTACCACCCTACATCCGAGTTATTCATACTTTTTCAATTTGGTATAAACCACTGTCTTTACCTTTTTGCAATTCATACTCATAAAATCCTCCCAAAATCTCATCATCTTTGCTGTCTCGTAGTCGATAGGTCAAGGGTTTAGTCAAGGGTTAGAACTTTTTACACTTTAAAAAATTCAGTAGACGAAAGGTAATAACCTTTTTAAAAAATAGTGCTTGTACGATTGATTCGAACGGTGTCATCGACAGAGAATTTGCTTTTAATTCCACTTTCATTGCCAGACGAAGAATATTGTTTGAGAGAAATTTCAAGTGTATTGTCACCATGATGAACTTCAAGAGGACCAAGATTGGACAGGCAGTGATGAGGACGTTGATTGTAAACATGCATTATTTTATCCAGATCATGAATGAAGGCGGTAGTATTTTTGAACGTGCAATACCTGGAAATTAGAAGACAAATGGTACTAACCAATCATTCAACCAATGCAGCCTTGATTGGGCTATGACTATGATACAACTCTGTACTATATTTCAATAGAATTTGGTTTACATGTGGATTGACAAATTCATTCACTCGATCCGACTGAATTTTTCTATAGGAATATTGGCCAAGTATTGTTTCTAGCGCAATTGCATTCTCCTCCCCACGCTTAGATAAAAATGTCCCCGAAAGCATCAGATCCAACAATTTCTATATGACTGATTATAACTTCTGTTGTAAACTGGAAATCTGGGGGGATCCTAAATGACGTGCCTTCACTAACATCTCCTGATCTTCCTGGAAAAAGTGGACAATTATCGATGATATGTTGTAGTCCAGGGCTAGGGAAGATAGTTCTTTTTGTAGCTTTCCTTTGAAATTAGAATAGACAGAATAAGTTTTTTTTTCTTTGCAGAAAGTCTTATCACAGTCTAATGTCACACTCATCAATTTTTCTGTTGAAATTGGATTTGTATTCATATTATTTATGAACCAAATGCGTAATAAATTAGAGATTTTGTTAATGGCACACCCACACACACACATAAATACACACACATACATGGGGGGGGAAGATAAATTACATTTTATCTTACGTTTCCAACAGAAGAGCTGCTCAATTCCTGAGGACTAGGAAGGGTTTCAATTAAGTCCAAAACCGTGTCCATGACATCCCCATATACGTGTCCAGGAGACTCAGCCTCTCCCACAACAGATGAAGGACAAATTGCTATTTGAACTTCCTGGGGCATGTTGGTAGATTGAACAGTACTGCTCACGGACAGAAAAGTATCATAGGCAGCGTGATAGCGCTGCCTACCCAAAGAACGATGTAGGCACAATTTTTTTTGTTTTTTTTTCTCCATACCCGGGCACTTCGTATCGAAGGAGTTGTCGTAGAAACTTCAAAAAGGGCTCATTCGATTGGAAATTGGAGTGGCTAGTGCCCTTTTTAATAGTCAAAAGTGATTGGAGGGCAACTATCCCCCCACACCCATCATTCCCCGAAACACATCCAATCAAAATTTAAATTTCGAATATGACTCATACAATTGGAAATTGGAGTGGCTTGTGCCCTTTTTAATAGTCGAAAGTCAACACGTCCAATCAAAATTTTGAGACAGCCATTTTATTCAAAGTACTTTTAAGGTCTGTAAATTAGGACTTTGAGGATGACACTCCCCTAACAACCCTCAGGACAAGAGTTGTAATTTATGCTCTGTGGGCGTATAAAGTTTTTATAGAACGCGTTTTCGTACAAACTTCAAAAAGGGCTCATTCCATTAGAAATTGAAATGGCTAGTGCCCTTTTTAATAGTCAAAAGTAATTGGAAGACAAATAACACCCCTTCTACGCCCCCGATTTCCCCAAACACATCCACTCAAAATTTTGAGATAGCGATTTTGTTCCACGTAGTTAAAGCTCAAAAAATTATACCTTTGAGCAGGGCCCTCCCCCCACAGTCTTCAGGTCAAAGGTTATAAGTTATGCCCTGGGGGCATATAAGTTCTTATTGAAATCTTTGTCGTAAAAAAAAAGACTTAAAAAAGGCTCATTTGATTGGAAATTCAAAGGTGTAGTGCCATTTTTAAAATTCGAAAGTGATTTAAGTGATCTAGCCCCCCTCTCGCCCACCTTTTCCCCAAAAACATCCAATCAAAATTATTAGATATCCATTTTGTTCCGTATTGTAGATTTCCATATAGAAATTATGTTTTAAGGAGGACACTCCCCAACAGCCCTCAGGGCAAGGGTTGTAAGTTATGCCCTGGGGGCATATAAGGTTTTTATAGAACGCGCGGTCGTAGAAACCTCAAAAAGGGCTCATTGCATTGGAAATTGAAATAGCTAGTGCCCTTCTTAATAGTAGAAAGTGACTGGAAGGCAACTAACACCCCTTCCAAGCCCACCATTTCCCCAAACATATCCAATCAAAATTTTTAGTTAGTCATTTTGTTCCATGCAGTTTAAAGTTCAGGAAATTATACCTTTGAGCAGGACACTCTCCCAGTGTCTTCAAAGCATGGGTTATAAGTTATGCACTCGGGGCATATAAGGTTTTTGTTGAAATCTGTGTCGTAGAAACTTGAAAACGGACTCATTCAATTGGAAATTCAAAGGGCTAGTGCCCTTTTTAATAGTCAAAAGTGATTTGAGGGCAACTAACCCCCCTCTCACGCCCACTTTTTTTCCAAACACATCCAATCAAAATTGTTAGATAGCCATTTTATTCAACGTATTTTCAAGTTTTGGAAATTAGGTCTTTAATGATGACAGCCCATCCCCCCTACAACCCTCAGCGCAATGGTTGTAAGTTATGCCCTGGGAGCATTTAAGGTTTTCATAGTAACCGATGTTGTAAAACATCAAAAAGAGCTCATTCAATTGAAAATTGAAAGGGCTAGTGCCCTTTAAATAGTCAAAAGTGATTGAAGGGCAACTAACCCCTTTCTCACGCCCACCATTTCCCCAAACACATCCTATCGAAATTTTGATATATCCATTTTGTTCAGCGTAGTCGAAAGTTCTGAAAATTTGGTCTTTTAGGATGATAACCCTATTAGAGTCCTCAGCGCAAGTGTTGTAAGTTAAGCCTTGGGAGCATATAAGGTTTGTATATAAATTTCTGTAGAAATTTCAAAAGGGGCTCATTTGATTGGAAATCGAAATTGCCCTTTTTAATAGTCGAAAGTGAGTGGAGAGTAATTAAACCCCCTTTCACGTCCACCATTTCCCCAAACACATTCAATAAAAGTTTAGAGATAGCCATTTTGTTCATTTCAGTTGTAAGTTCTGGAAATTATGTATTTAAGGAGGACAAACCCCCCAGAGTCCCCAGGGCAAACGTACTAAGTTATGCCCTGGGTGCATATAAGGTTTTTGATGATAGAATTATCGTAAAAACTTCAAAACGGCCTCATTCAATTCGAAATTGACAGGGCTAGTGCCCTTTTTAATAGTTGAAAATGATTGGAGGGTAACTAACCCCCCTCTCACGTCCACCATTCCACCAAACCCATCCAATCAAAATTTTCATATGGCCATTTTGTTCAACGTAGTAGAAAGATCTGGGAATTAGGTTTTTGAGGATGACAACCCCCCTCCCCCAGCCCTCAGGGTGAGGGTTGTAAGTTATCCCCTGGGGGCATATAGGGTTTTTATGAAAGCGTTGTCGTAGAAACTTCAAAACGGCTCATTTGATTGGAAATTGAAAGGGCTAGTGCCTTCTTTAGTAGTTGAAAATGCTTGGAGAAAGACTAACCCCCCTCTCACGCCCATCATTTAGCCAAACCCATCCAATCAAAATTTTGAAATAGCCATTTTGTTTGGCGTAGTTGAAAGTTCTGGAAATTAGGTCTTAGAGGAAGACAACCACCCTCACAGCCCTTAGGGAAAGGGTTGTAATTTATGCCCTGGGGGTATATAAGGTTTTTATAGGAAGTTTTGTCGTAGAAACTCAAGAAGGGCTCAATCGATTGTAAATCGAAAGGCCTAGTGCCCTTTTTAATAGTCGAAAGTGATTGGAAGGCTTGACATTTTTATAGTAAGATCAATGTGGGTATAATGTATTAATTTTTGTGGTTGTTTTTGTTTAGACCAGGGCACTTTGTATCGAAGGACTTGTCTTACGAACTTCAAAAAGGGATCATTCGATTAAAAATAGAAAGGGCTGATGCCCTTTTTGATTGTCAAAAGTGATTGGAGGGAAACTAAACCCCCTCCCACGCCCACCCTCCAATTTGACTTCTTGTTTAAAAAATAAATGTTAGCATAAGATTAATTCAAAATGCACTGTGTTAATGCTAATTCCGAATAAGGCATCTCAGCAGTATCCCAAGAACGACTGAGGGTATTGTGTTCAAACTTTCGGGGCTGCTTCTGCTCTTAAAATTTAACCAAATCAAAATAGTGTAAGTGTATCCAAGCTATCAAAGAAAGTAAACAGATTTTTTTTGCGAATGGTATCAAGTGTTCGATTTCAGGTCAACTAGAGGAGGTACGAAACTAAATTAAACACTACTATTTGAGGCCAGATTTTTAAGAGGGTGTATGTGGTTAAAAATTGCTGAAAATTTTTCTCTAGCATACAAATAGCAGGCCAAATTATACATCTTAAAAAACGAAAAGATTAAAAGTATTATTCAATTTTTCTCTGAAAAGACTATGTCAATATAAAACAAATAGAAATTAATTAAAAAAACTGTTTCCACAAAATAAGTTTTTCAAAGAAAAGTAAAGAACTCTATTAAACAAAAAATTAGCAAAAATAAAATCAAATAATCTACCACTCGTGAAACTACCACAAATCAGAAACGACCCACCCTGACGTTGCCATTCCAATGGGTCTGCCGCCTGCCCAAGTCCTTGATCTTTTCGTCGGATCAGTCTAAAATAGTAAAATAAAATATAAAAATGATTAAATTTTTTTGATTTTTTCTTTGGTTTTAATTCAAAAATTTGAAGGTAAAAAAATTTACTTCAAGACATTTTTAATATTGGTATATCATTTTAAGACACGACTAAAAGTTTCAAAACATTTTAGTTCAAAAAAATAAATAAAATTCTTCGTGACGTTTTTTTTACTTAAAAGGTTTTTTTTTTCTTCGAGACGTTGGTTTTAGCTTGGAGACGTTTTTGTTTTCTTTGCGACGTTGTTATTTTTATTCGTGACGTTTTTTACTTTGAGACGTTTATTTGTCTTTTAGACGTTTTCTTTCTTTTGTGATGTTTTTTTTATTCGAGATGTTGCTGTTTTTCTTCGGGATGATTTTGTATTCTTTGCAATGTTGTTTTTTTACTTGGTAACGTGTTTTTGTACCATTTTTTAGCTTACACTTTGTTTTCTTTGCGAATCATTTTAAGACGTGAAAAAACAGTTGGAAATAACCTCAGTTCCAAAAAAATTTCTTTATGACTTTTTTTTTCTTCGAGGCGTTATTTTTTAACTTAAAAGGGTTCTTTCTTCAAAAATTTGTTTTTAGCTTGGAAATGTTTTTGTTGTTCTTTGCGACGTTGTTCTTTTTATTCGCAAGGTTTATTTTAGACGTTCTTTGTCTTCAAGAAGTTTTTATTCTTTGTGACTTTTATTCTTTCGAGACGTTGCTGTTTTGCTTGAAGACGTTTTTTATTTGCGACGTTTTTTGTGGCATTTTGTTTTTGGCTTAAACATTTTTTTCTTCGCGAATCATTTTAAGACGTAAAAAAAGTTTCAAAAATCAAAAATAAGTAAGATTTGCCTCAAGGGCTAAGCTCGCATACCAGTCAAAGGCATCGTTTTTGCACTTTTTACTTTTGTATATTGCTCTTTACCGTCCCCAGAAGGTCCAGGTTCAAAAATTCTTCGGAAATTGAATTAAAAGGTTCAAGAATAACTAGTAGGGAGGGGAGTTTCTTAAAACTAAAGATGATACATGATACACAAACACATTCAATTATATGGCATAGCAAGTGCATGAAAAATATTGCTTAGAATGTATTTCTTAGAAAATAATAATATCATCGAATTCCTGGTTCAGATGGCTAGAGCATCGTTCCTTTACCGTAGGAAATCTCAGGCCTCACATTTTATTCCTACATCCGACAAATAATTCATGAATTCAGTGTGCACGGTCGGACCTATTTATAGCTTACTACCGATTTAATGTAATTGTCAATTCATAAGGTGATATACAAGGGTTTCTGTCAATATATTTCTATGAACAATTTATTAGCATCGACTTGTTCCAAAAAAATAATTTTAAGCCCCCTCCCCCCTCGGAAAAAATTAAAACGTTCGGAATCAAAAATAAGTAAGATTCGTCTCAAGGGATAAGCTGCAAACCACTCAATGGCAATTTTTATGCACTTTTTAGTTTTGGTATTGCTCTTTACTGTCTCCTGAAAGTCCAGGTTCAAAAAAATTTCTTGAATTGAATTCAAAGGTTCAAGAACTTTTCGAAGTTTTTTAATGAAAGATGATATAAATGATTTAATCATTTTTTTAATGATTTAATCATTGTTTTATATACAGTTACCTGCAATTTGGTAACTAAAGGGATTGTAAATGTGTTTCGATAAAACAATCCCTTATGCTTAGCATATGACGTAAAACATATATCACTAACCTGTTCCAATGGTACATCAGAATCCACATCGTAACATCATTTGCTAGACATAACTGTTTGCAATTCAATCGCTGTTCCACCTTTATTTTTCTAATCTAAATCAATGTAAGTTAGTCAAATCTCTTTGTGGAACTGTCATATTAACTTCCTATCAAGTTGTTTATACCCAAACTCATGGCCAAAGAAATCGACCATGCCCATCCTCAGGTAAAGGCCACGTCCATTTTACCAGTCAAGGCCGTGACATTCACTAGTGCCTTGCCTTTGGTAGAGGTCACCGATTTCTCAATGCTGCCTGGAGTTTGTTGGCCTTCAAGGAGTTTGAGAGTTTATAGAGTTTGTTGGCCTTCAAGAGCGCTGTTAGTATTAATTCCGTACGGGACCATTAGAATTAATTCTGTATGGGACCATTGGAATTAATTATTAGCATTCTACTGACTCTGATCTTACCGAAAGTGACACAATAAAAGTCGGCTGAAAAAAAATTCAATCGATTCCCGCTATTGCAAACGTAAATAACACCCACAAATCTAGCAAACATGTTTTTGATGAATAATTCAAAAATTAGTATCAGAAGTAATTCTTATATTCGGGGATGCAATTTTTCGGGAAAATTCTTTTTCGGATTTCTTTTTGTTAAAATTTTTCTGTCAATACTGCCTCATTCAACCGTGGTAACAAACAAGCAATTGGAAAACTAATTTGTTAAATTCAACAATGATTTTCGTCCATAATAGTTTTTACTTTAACAGTCTTATAATTCCCATTGACAACACAAACCTTCAAAGGAAGGCAACGCTTTCTTAAGCTTATTGGCAGCA
Organism: Artemia sp. Qi Xiang Cuo; assembly: GCF_049724085.1. Classification (NCBI taxonomy): domain Eukaryota; kingdom Metazoa; phylum Arthropoda; class Branchiopoda; order Anostraca; family Artemiidae; genus Artemia; species Artemia sp. Qi Xiang Cuo. Next base: position 59,321,575 of record NC_142802.1, on the reverse strand, counting down.
TTTGTTTTTAGCTTATTCTTGGCTGATTCTCCACCCATTTTTTTTATTTGGCAGATGCTGCTATCAAAACTTCATAACTGTATATATAGGATTTTCTTTACAGGGTTAACAAATATCCACTTCCACTTAATCAATTTAACTCAACCAATCCCAATAGCAAGTTTTCGTTAAGTAATTCATGAAATGACATCTCACTCTCGTTCGGCTGTCCTCTGACAAAACATAGTATCTACATCTGAGTAAGTTCCGAGAAAAACGCAAAAACATGACTTTATAAAGCTGCTTCTTGTGCAATACTATTGTTAATGTTTTGAAATATCACAAAAGTAGAAAATAATTCACTGATTCCAAAAAATAGCAATTACAAATGGGTCGTATTTTTTAAAACATTTGTAAGTAATGAATGGCTTTTCTATTTAGGGACAGGTCAAATAACTCCCTAAGCCTAAAGGCACATTTCTGTTGAGCTTGCAAAATTTCCCACAAGCATGCCGATGTGCAAACCTGTCTGCTTAGTTAACTTTTTTTGTCGAAGCTAGTTGCCTAAAGCTACTTTTTTAAGTACTACTAACTTTAATTTTTTTAAACTAAGAATTAAAGGTCTATTTCTTCTTAAAGAAATATAAAAAGAAACAACACTATTTTTCCCTAGATAGGAGGTGATTAGAAACCATATAAAGAAAATAAGTTTTGAACTGAAACTAAGGAACAACATTAAAACTTAAAACAAACAGAAGTTATTCCGTAAAACAAAAAAGATCATGGCAGTGTTGTTTCTAAACTAAATTTTAATAAAAAACGACCAGAGATTAATTTGAAAAAACAAAGTTTTTCCGAGGGAAGTAAAGAGCGAAGTTGAAAATTGAAACAAACAAAAAATTTTATTTCATAGCCTATCTAACATATGTCAATAAAACTACTGCAAATAAATCAACTAGTGACATTTCCCTATGATTGTAGAATTACAGATTACTTAGCGCTTTACTGAAAACACAAAACAATATAAGAGTTCTGGTGCAGTAAAAACAAACAGTTGTGGGCACTTATTAACAGCATAAAGGTAAAGCATTTTTAGATTGTTTCTTTATTTATTAATTTTTTTGTTTAATTTTGCATCACTTCTGCACAATGAGCTCAGTTCAAGGATTGACAGTCATTTTGGATCTGAAAAAGACATTTCATGATTATTTTGTAGACGAGTTCGAAGTGAAGGAATCTTATTAGAATTTAGACTACAGACTCGCTTTGAAATTTGTATCACAACTTGAAATTTTCCGTTTTTAAGAGTGAAATAACTGGATATCCAGAGTCCATATTGTGGTTGATCTGTTCTCCATTTCGACTAATACTAGGTGGGACCAAGATGTTACCATATAAATAAATTCATTATTTTTATGCTATTTAATGACTTTAAACTAATTATTTTTATGCCTAAGTTTTTAAAATAATTTTAATTATATACAGAAAGTAGCTGATATTGCGTCTTCTGTAAGACTACGAAAAGCGCATAGATTAGTTTGTTGTCGTGAGGGTACGTATTTACTTTTGACTCCTAAATCAATATTCTTGATTTTTATGCACGGCTTTTGTGTTTTCAGTAAAGCGCTTGTTTTCTGTAATCCTACAAATATAGGTAAATATCACCAGCTGATTTATTTGCACTACTTTTATTGATATATGTTAGATAAGCTATGAAGTAGTAATTTCTGTTCGTTTTAAGTTTCAACTTCGCTCTTTCCTTCCCTCGGAAAATCTATGTTTTCTTATATTAATTGCATCGGTAGCACTCATCTGTTTCCCGTTTTTTTCCTTTTTTTCAGCAGGCCTAGCGGGCTACTAGAACATCATAGAGAGATGCTTAATGGCTGATTCAAAAGCTATTTCTGATATCTACGTGCTTTTTATAAGTTCTGCCATCTGCAAGTGCCATATGGCACTAAAATCGTATTTTTTGTGCCATTTCTCAAGGGGTGGCACTACCTGGCTACCAGAACATCGTAGACAGATCTTTTATAGCTCATATAAAAGATATTGCTCATATCTACGTCAGTAGGGAGGCCTCATGAGCTACAAGGGGGACTCCATATATGGGCATAGACTCCCTAGAGAGAGCACCTGTCCTGTCAGTCCGGACCCACACCATATATGAGCATGTTTTTATGGTTTTTGTCACTGAGAATGAAAAAACAGGATTTTTCTCACTTTTATGGATGTTTCATGGATGGTTATGAAAGTTAGTCAATTTATTTGTTGTTTTTCATGGATATCAACAGCAATTTATGTCTGTTTTATGGTTTTTGTCACTGAGAATGACAAAACAGGATTTTTCTCACTTTGATGTACTTTCAAGATCAATTGATTTGTTGTTGCTGTTGTTCTTCCAGGTGTACGCTAGGGGAATGTATTGATATAGGGGAACTAAATTTCCAAGGTCAATTTGTTTTCTTGGATGTCAACAAGCGTTCACATCAACAATTGCTGGATTATCGAGTCTAGCGGGGACAGGGTCAATTACACCTCATTCATGATCAATTGATTTTTTGTTGTTCCTCCTTGTGTACGCTAGGGAGGATAAAGTTTAGCGTAAAGAGTGAGGTGTTGAGAAGGGGACAGCCCCTTTCCTATACAGAATACCTTATGTTCGTTTTAAGTTTTAATGTCGCTCCTTACTTTCACTTAAAAATTTTTTGAATTTAATATCCAGTACAGCTAGGGGTTGAAGAGTATCTTTTATGTGCAAACTCTTTATTTGGGTGTTGGGCAGTGGATTTTTTTTGGCAACGTCTAAAACATTTCCCGTTGGCAACACCTGAAATATTTTAGGCCTGTGATTTCCAACTTATTATGAGAGGAGCTTCTTCTGGATTTAATTATTATTCAGATAATTAAAAATTAACCTCTGACATCCCTTTACTAGGAAGAGTATTGCGCTGTGGGTGCTGAGAGGACGAAAGCTCTCCTTTTATTTTGGAGACGATAGTTTATTTTAGAACGTTATGTGCCATTTTGAAAGTAAACGTATTAAATATGCTATTTGCTTAGAAGCATGGTTCCACAAAAGTTAAACAGTTTAGAGTTTTAATTTAACTAGAGTTTTATTTAAGAGTTTTAATTAGAGTTTTAATTTAGAAGTTTAGTTTAGTTTAGTTAAGTTTAGATTTTTTGTTTATTTTAAGTTTATTTATTACCATTATTTTTAGTTTAGTTTTAGTTAGTTTAGTTTTAGATTAGAGTTTTAGTTTAGGTTGAGTTTTACTTAAGAGTTTTAGTTAGAGTTTTAATGTAGCAGTTTAGTTCAGTTTTATTTTAGTTTAGTTTAGATTTTTAGTTTATTTTATGTTTATTTATTACCTTTATTTTTAGTTTAGTTTTAGTTAGTTTAGTTTTAGATTAGCGTTTTAGTTTAGCTAGAGTTTTACTTAAGAGTTTTAGTTAGAGTTTTAATTTAACAGTTTAGTTTAGTTTACTAGTTTGGAGTTTAGAATTTAGTTTTAGTTAATTTAGTACTTTAGTTTAGTTTTAGTTTAGTTAATTTAGTACTTTAGTTTAGTTTAGATTTTAGTTTAGTTTTAGTTTATTGTTTAGTTTAGTAGTTTAGAGTTTAGTTTTAGTTAGTTAGACAGTTTAAAATTTTAGTTAGTTTAGTAGTTAAGTTTAGTTTTAGTTTTATTTTTGAGTTTTAGTTAGATTTCAGTTTAATTTAGTTTAGTTTTAGATTAGTGTTTAGTTTTAGTTTAGAATTTTTAGTTAAGTTAGTAGTTTAGAGTTTAGTTAGTTTAATAGTTTAGTTTTTTAGTTTAGTTTTAGTTTAGAGTTTTAATTTAGCTAGAGTTTTATTTAAGAGTTTTAATTAGAGTTTTAATTTAGAAGTTTAGTTTAGTTTTAGTTTAGTTTAGATTTTTAGTTAGTTTATTAGTTTAGTTTTTTAGTTTAGTTTTAGTTTGGAGTTTTAATTTAGCTAGAGTTTTATTTAAGAGTTTTAATTAGAGTTTTAATTTAGAAGTTTAGTTTTAGTTTAGTTTAGTTTAGTTTTAGATTAGTGTTTAGTTTTAGTTTAGAATTTTTAGTTAGTTTAGCTTTTAGTTTAGTAGTTTAGTTTTTTAGTTTAGTTTTAGTCTAGAGTTTTAATTTAGCTAGAGTTTCATTTAAGAGTTTTAATTAGAGTTTTAATTTAGAAGTTTAGTTTAGTTTAGTTTAGATTTTTAGTTTATTATTTTATTGGTTATTTAGTTTAGATTTTTAGTTTATTTTAAGATTATTTATTACCTTTATTTTTAGTTTAGTTTTAGTTAGTTTAGTTTTAGTTTAGAGTTTTAGTTTAGCTAGATTTTTATTTAAGAGTTTTAATTAGAGTTTTAATTTAGAAGTTTAGCTTAGTTTTAGTTTAGTTTAGTTCAGAGTTTTGATTTATCTAGAGTTTTATTTAAGAGTTTTAATTAGAGTTTTAATTTAGAAGTTTAGTTTAGTTTAGATTTTTAGTTTATTATTTTATTTGTTATTTAGTTTAGATTTTTAGTTAGTTTATTAGTTTAGTTTTAGTTTAGAGTTTGAATTTAGCTAGAGTTTTATTTACGAGTTTTAATTAGAGTTTTAATTTAGAACTTTAGTTTTAGTTTAGTTTAGTTTTAGATTAGTGTTTAGTTTTTGTTTAGAATATTTAGTTAGTTTAGATTTTAGTTTAGTAGTTTAGTTTAGTAGTTTAGTTTTAGTTAAGAGTTTTAATTTAACTAGAGTTTTATTTCAGAGTTTTAATTAAAGTTTTAATTAGATTTTTAGTTTAATTTAGTTTGGTTTTAGATTTTTAGTTTAGTATTTTATTGGTTATTTAGTTTAGATTTTTAGTTTATTTTAAGTTTATTTAGTACCTTTATTTTTAGTTTTAGTTAGTTTAGTTTTAGATTAGAGTTTTAGTTTAGCTAGAGTTTTACTTAAGAGTTTTAGTTACAATTTTAATTTAGCAGTTTAGTTTGGTTTTAGTTTAGTTTAGTTTTAGTTTAGAGTTTTAGTTAGTTTATTAGTTTAGTTTTTTAGTTTAGGGTTTTAATTTAGAAGTTTAGTTTTAGTTTAGTTTAGTTTAGATTTTTAATTAGATTATTAGTTTATTTTTTTAGTTTTGTTTTAGTTTAGAGTTTTAATTTAGCTAGAGTTTTATTTAAGAGTTTTAATTAGAGTTTTAATTTAGAAGTTTAGTTTAGTATAGATTTTTAGTTTATTATTTTATTAGTTATTTAGTTTAGATTTTTAGTTAGTTTATTAGTTTAGTTTTAGTTTAGAGTTTTAATTTAGCTAAAGTTTTATTTAAGAGTTTTAATTAAAGTTTTAATTAGATTTTTAGTTTAATTTAGTTTGGTTTTAGATTAGCGCTTAGTTTTAGTTTAGAATTTTATTTAGTTTATATTTTAGTTTAGTTTAGTAGTTTAGTTTAGAGTTTTAATTTAGCTAGAGTTTTATTTAAAAGTTTTAATTAGAGTTTTAATTTAGAAGTTTAGTTTAGTTTAGTTTAGATTTTTAGTTTATTATTTTATTGGTTATTTAGTTTAGATTTTTAGTTTATTTTAAGTTTATTTATTACCTTTATTTTTAGTTTAGTTTTAGTTAGTTTAGTTTTAGATTAGAGTTTTAGTTTAGCTAGAGTTTTACTTAAGAGTTTTAGTTAGAATTTTAATTTAGATTTTTAGTTAGTTTATTAGTTTAGTTTATTTTTAGTTTAGAGTTTTAGTTAGTTTATTAGTTTAGTTTTTTAGTTTAGGGTTTTAATTTAGAAGTTTAGTTTTAGTTTAGTTTAGTTTAGATTTTTAGTTAGTTTATTAGTTTATTTTTTTAGTTTAGTTTTAGTTTAGAGTTTTATTTAAGAGTTTTAATTAGAGTTTTAATTTTTTAGTTTAGCTTTGGATTAGAGTTTTAATTTAGCTAGAGTTTTATTTAAGAGTTTTAATTTTGAGTTTTAATTTAGAAGTTTAGTTTTAATTTAGTTTAGATTTTAGTTAGTTCATTAGTTTAGTTTTTTAGTTTAGTTTTAGTTTAGAGTTTTAATTTAGCTAGAGTTTTATTTAACAGTTTTAACTAGAGTTTTAATTTAGAAGTTTAGCTTTAGTTTAGTTTAGTTTTCGATTAGTGTTTAGTTTTAGTTTAGAATTTTTAGTTAGTTTAGATTTTAGTTTAGTAGTTTAGTTTTTTAGTTTAGTTTTAGATTAGAGTTTTAGTTTAGCTAGAGTTTTACTTAAGAGTTTTAGTTAGAATTTTAATTTAGCAGTTTAGTTTGGTTTAGTTTTAGTTTAGAGTTTTAGTTAGTTTATTAGTTTAGGGTTTTAATTTAGAAGTTTAGTTTTAGTTTAGTTTAGTTTAGATCCTTAGTTAGATTATTAGTAATTTTTTTTTGGTTTAGTTTTAGTTTAAAGTTTTAATTTAGCTAGAATTTTATTTAAGAGTTTTAATTAGAGTTTTAATTTAGAAGATTGGTTTAGTTTTAGTTTAGTTTAGATTTTTAGTTCAACGTTTAGTTTAGTTTAAAGTTTTGATTAGATTTTTAGTTTAATTTAGTTTGGTTTTAGATTAGTGTTTAGTTTTAGTTTAGAATTTTATTTAGTTTAGCAGTTTAGATTTTAGTTAGTTTAGTAGTTTAGTTTTAGTTTAGAGTTTTAATTTAGCTAGAGTTTTATTTAAGAGTTTTAATTAGAGTTTTAATTTAGAAGTTTAGTTTAGTTAGGTTTAACTTAGATTTTTAGTTTATTATTTTATTAGTTATTTAGTTTATTTTAAGTTTATTTATTACCTTTATTTTTAGTTTAGTTTTAGTTAGTTTTAGATTAGAGTTTTAGTTATTAGCGAGCTAGAATCACGAACAACTCGGTAGATAATATAGATGGTACAATTCAAAGCAAGGGTTTGCATACATTTGCTTTGATGAAAAAGATTGTGTAGAACTAGGGTTATGGAAATGAGTTCATGATGAGAACAAACGGTGAACAGCTGTAGCATTTCCTGTGAGAACTGCTCAAGGGATTCAGCCACATCAATATTTAACAATTAGTTCGGTTTAATATTGTTGAAAATATTAAGTCTTCCTATGAGTTTGATTGGTATGGGTGGCTTCTATTGATCTTAGGACCCCTGCCAAATGATTTAGCAATATTAAATTTTCTTTGTTTTTTCCAAAATCATTCTATTACAATTTTGAATTATTTTCGCTAAAAGTGTTGTTTTCCCCGACATTGATGGACTACACAGAAACGATCTGAAGGGTGTTTTAACTTGATACATGCTGCTGCTGTTGACAACAGTCAAACTAAAACTAACTGTAAATCATACTTGTCCAAAGAATAAGTAGTAGTAATAATTTTCCCATAGATTTATCTAGTAAAAGAACAACCAAAACAATATTTCATGGTCATTTATTTGACATGAAAACTCTATTTGTTCAACAAGAACAATGATAACACTTTATGTACAACATTTATTATAAAACACTTCTGTTCAAACATGAACAACAACAACAATAACACTTTATGTACAACATTTATTATAAAAAAAAATTTGTTCATCAAGAACAAAAACACTTTTTGTCCACCATCACTTTTTGTACATTAGCACACACACTTTTTGTACAGTAAATCACATAAAAAAAACACTTTAAAAAAAATTGCACAGTTGAACATTATGAATTTAATACCCTCCACCCCCGGGAGCCGCGGGGCCGAAGGCCGGCCACGGGCGGGACCCCCCACCCCCCGGGAGCCGTGGGGCGATGTGGAAAAAACTGTATACAACAGTTGTCACTGCAGGTTAGATTAGGCTAGTTAATTTATGAAAGGGGTTTGGTTGGTGGTTAGAGTATTCAGGTTAATTTATCCAGACCAAGTTTATTGCGATAGTCTATGCATACAACTCGGTCTGAAATACGGTAGTGGCCATGTGGTAATACATTTAGACCATTCTCAAGCACATAGACTTTGTCGGATATACACGACATTGAATTTTCTTCCACTCTCACAACATAAGTTCTGTACTGTAGGGAGCAAATTGCAAGCACCTGTGCTCTCAGCACTATGCCACTTTATACACAGTCCCTGCACACGCTCATGTTGAAGTTTCTCTTTACAAAATGTGTAGGCACCCCTTTACACGCCTGCTTTACATCCCCGTTATGAGTTTCTACGCAATAAACTTTAGGACCCGGGAACAACCCCCTGGATATCAAATCACTCCCCGTCTCTGAATTTAACATTAGTAGTTGGTTGGGGGCTTGACGCTTCACCAACTCGGGGTAAAGGGACGGATTCCAGTTGGTGAAATCCACCTGCGAGCTGATGTGTTCCCCTTTTTCTAAATCACCCGATAAATCTTCGGTTTTTACTTTTAACAGCAGAGAATCTGTATCCCCACAGTAAACTTGAACCTCCCCCTCCCGTGGCCATTGCACTTTGCACATATTGTAAAAAAATGACAACATGAGCTTTTTGGAAATTTCAAGTGCTGAACTACCTCCTGCTATATTCTTGTTCAGTGCCACATTTCGCTTTTTCCTGAGTAGAAGAACCATGCCAGCCTCTATGCTCGTGAACGATGTAAAATTTGGGTGGGCAATAATTCATGCACACTCTAGGGGGTCAGTCACGACGTCGCAACGAGATCTGTTCCGTACGCTTTCACACATTTTGCCAAACGCTGAATTTAGAATGAGTTTGTACATTTCCTTCTCCACTTTGCTGTTTGCCCTAGAGCGTTTATCAACAAAAGTGTCGATAAAAGTCTTTAAGTAGGGTTTCTGACTGAATTGCAGGACCCTATGCATTTTGGTGATCTTGAAACCATTGTTCACCACTCAGTGCAAAAGCACATGATGAACAACGTTATTCTCCTTAGGGTCCAGATCTGCAATCAGTTTTTGCTTAGAGGGGCTCCAGTGCATCCCCATATCCTCAACCAATGATCGATTTTAGGGGCTCAGTGAGTCCCTGGTCACTGGTCGATTGATACAGGGAAAAACAAAATCTCTGACTGAATCATGAAGCTCCAACGGAATGTGCCCGTCAATTTCAAAGAACCATCCTTGTGGCCCATTGTCCTCGACAGTGTTAATGTCGGGGAACTCACAAGGATTCTCAAGCCATTGATAGTTCCCGCACGGCAAAGAGTATTGAGACATTGCCGAGGAGTACAATGCGTTCATGTCCAAGAACAATGCATTTGACTTTGCACCGGTGTTTTGTTCGCATGGATCGGTTGACAAGACGCGATTCCCATGAAAAACATACCCTCCGTGCAATGATCTTTCTACAAAAAGGTGTTGATCCCCATCAATTATTATGCCTATTTACTTCCTACTAATCTTAAAAATCAAGTCCATCACCAAATATGGTGTGGAAAAATAATAGCCTATATCTAGTCCAAACTCTGAATAGATTTGGTCTGTGTTCTTGCAGGCTATGTCCAACAGAGTTAAAACGTTACTGGCCAAGTACAGTCTACAATAATCCCACCCATTTTTATAATTCCCCTTAGACCACACCTTCTTGGCAAACTCATAGTCCTCGGCTGTGCATTCACTGTTGGTGAGTGAATAATAGAAAGCTTCAATCGGAGGAAGTTTCACCTCGCTTAAGCGAGCGCCAGAACAGTAATAGTCGTATGCATATACACCTTTACAGGTCAATAGGTCATACATTTCACTGTCTGGAAAGTGCTGTTTAAGCAAAGGAAAATATCAAAAATGTCGCTTTTCTGCACTTGAATCAATTGACTCAATGCCTTGGGAAAAAAACTAAAGGAATCTAAAAACCTGATTTTATTCCAACACGTATGCCCATTATTTACTACCTGCCATTTCAACTCGAGAAGCACCAACTTCTCGGCGGATTTGGGAATGATGTTATAGGTAAATGAATTATTTACCCATGGACTATCTACTCCCCCTCCCTCCCTGTGCATACGTGCCAGTGCCGGTAAAATAAATTTTAAATCATAATTTGCATTGTGAATAAAAACTGGGATAAAAAACTGTTGTCTAATGTTTATGTTACACGATTGATGCGCTACCCCTCTAAAATTACTACCCCCAGAGGATATTTCCTGCCACAAGTGATCATGTTCTCTGACCTTCCCCTTCCCCCTCTTTTCCCTTTAGTCCCCTTATCCCCCTCTTCAAACTCCCCCTTACAAACCCAGCATATTTTTTTTATTTTTAATCGCGAGACGATCCTCTGCAGACAACACCATAGGATAATGCGTATTTCTCAAACGAGAAATAGTGCCATTAGCTGTGCCAATTAATTTAGTCAGTGCCTTGATCATGCACTCTACCTCATCCAACGTTTCAACTATTTCTAACAACTGCATGGTGTTAGGACTGTCTCTTTGTGCACGGGCGAAGGGGACTGCAATAGCTTGATGTTCCTATATTCGGTTTGGAAATCGAGGATTGTTCACTTCCACCAGCTTCGCCTCACAGTCCAACAAGATTTTATTGCTCTGGAGGAGAGTTTTTTGAAAATTTTTGAAACGTAAAATGGCCCTATCCGCTGAAACCGTTTCCACTGACTGGTAGCCATGCCGTCTACAGTGCTTCACATTATTTTGCTACTTTAATTCTGTCCAAAATCGAGACATGCATGACGGACAGTAGAAACTTACCCCCCTAGTCTTACCCTCCCCTAGAACTCTAATAATATCTATAATTAGATTGAAATGGCCAATTCAATAGGCTAGTCACTAGATGGTGGTGTGTACAACAACCAAACCCAGTGTTTAACCAGTTCAATCGACGGACCACTTACTGAGAACACCACCCTCTTCCCTTTAGAACGAACCCCATCTTCAAATTCAGTTTCATACTGAACCACAGTAACGCCGATATTTAAATAGGCATTGGCCCTTTCAAAAATGTCAATATGCCTAAGCATTACTTGGTATTTTCCCTCTAAACAAGAAAAATCTACAATGAGAAAATTGGACCCCTCCTCCCCATGTACAGCCCAGTGATCTAAATTCGTCTTTGAGGCTTCATCTTTCAAAGGTCGGCCAGCTGACATGAGGAAAGCGTACTTGAAACATTTTTGACTTGTTTCAAAACAAATCCGCTGGACACCACGACAACCTTCTAGATCAGGATAATATTTTAAAGCTGTACCCTTATCCCTATGCCCCCCTCTTAAAGTAAAATCTTTCTTAAATTTACGAATATTAACGCTTAAATTTTCGACATAATGAACTACAGACCCGCTCCCATTGTCGTTATAATTCTTGAGATGCGCAATAATATGACCTATCCACTCGGAAAAGGCACCCACAAAACTCTCAAAATTTGGATTGCTCACACGCATCTCGGCATTTACATAATGATAATATACCTCACTTTTTCCCTCATTTAAATAAAACACCTTTAAAACAATAGAAATCTTAATTGAATCCTTACCACCCCACAATTGAATTTGGTTCTCCAGCAGTGCACGAATTCTATCTACATATTCATGCACAATTTCAACGGGGTCAACCACAAAATTACCACACAAAAGTGAAATAAATGGATCTCCAAAGGTTGCAGTGTAGACAACTATTGTATTTAAAATTGTATTTGTGAGATGAAACTCGGGAAATGTCGTCAATTGGATATTACCCCCTCCTCCTCATTCCCATCCTCCCCCACCCCCTCTTGTATATTATTATCATCACCCCCTCCCTCACCCCCCACCTCCTCTTTTATATTATTATTATTACCACCACCTCCCCCATATTGTCCAATGATAGGGCTATGGGTAGCCACTTCATTCGATTGAAGTGGAACTATGTTATCAGGGGCTAGATGAGGGCTCCCTGTTAATTCATTGGAAAAATCCTCTAAAATTTGTAATGTGTTTGGACTCAAGTCCCCCTGCTCAACTGTGCTATTATCTAAATTAAAATAATCACTTAAAAAGTCATCAATGGTATCAGGAATAAATTGAAATTAATTAAGGCTGACCTTCTGAGATATTTCATTGTCTTAAAGCCCCATAGGCGCGTCCTCTCCTTCTCCAACTGACGAGCAGGGGGGAGATGGCGAGTATGGAACCAGAACAACCTATAAATGAAAAATAGATTATTTCTATAGTGTCTAAATCACCCTATTTTTAAAAATTGGATTAATATTTACATGTGCTTAGTTGAATTTGGTTTATTCCATACATGCTGTAAATTCCAACTAAAGGTAACGTAAGACATGACAAAGTAGGTATTTACTTTGTTCAAAGAATCACCCCTCAAAAAACATTTCATATTAATAGCCCAAATCTGCTTTGGAAAAAAAACCGGTGTCATTACTTCGTTTGAAATGGATAGCCTCACTCATTCAGATCATCTCCTGAAAATAGCTTATTTTGAATGTGTATAAACCGACCTCCTTTGACCTTATATTCGTTAATATAAGTCTATTATTTTCAAGATATTCTGGAAAATGCGATTAAATGGGAACCGTTAACTCTTATTGAATGTCTCCCAAAATCTTGGCAAGTTGTAATTGAAAGTTGTCAACAATATTACGCAAATTAGAATCCATATGTGTAAGAAACAAATGGTATAATTTCTCTCCTTCAAATTGAGTGGGGAGAAAACATCTTTAGCGAAAAAATATCTTTGAAAAACTCTAAGACAATTTTACACTGTTGAAAAAAAAGCGAAAAGAAAAGGCCTAAAAAGATGCAATAAATATTTAGAAAAAAGTGGCGAAAATGCTCAAATTTGCAAATTTCGACTGTATTTGGGTACCGAACGGACCTGGCATAGCATGCTGGAGAGCAACCTACTGACCTAACGTAGAAGGGGCAGCTTTTAAAGGCCCATGGAGAGCGGATGGGCAAGTGATGTCACAATCCTGCGCAGAATGGGCTGCGGCTTGGGCAGGCAACAGTTGTTTGGGGGGCTTCGGCCAGCGACCATATTGCGTAACTGTCACCTTCACAGGGTTTGCATCATCCTTCCTTGCTCTCTTCGATGGAGGGGCTGTATATTCATCATAACTGGCCTCAAAGAAGAAAAAGTTAGTATCGACATAATTTCCCCCTTTTTTACAAAGGAAAATTACTACTCGCACCCCCCTAACCATAATTTTGTCTAGAAAGCATTTATCACTAAGAAGCCCCCTCCCCCTAAGCCAAAAGCAAAGCAAAAAGTAAAATTTATGAGAAATGCTCCCATTTTTATCTTGTTGAGAATTTCTTTAAATGTTCCCGTCTATAGGCTTTAAAATAGAAAAAGATTGTTAACCCAGTGGCTTTTAGGCCTAAATTTACGATCTTAGATGTAAAAGGTATTCAATTTACACATAATAATGCTATGTATTCTTTTTCTTAGAAATCCCAGCCCCTTACTTTTCATGTGAAGAAACAGTTTGTTTTCACTTTATAATGATGGTGATAGAATTGAGGCATAGCCCCTCCCCCTTTTTACATAATGTCCTAAAAAATATTGTTAGCAATCATTTTGGGGGGTAACTCGGTTCATTCTTCCATATAGGTTGCGTACACCTAGCTTAATTATTACAATCTCATTTTGCTTGCAACTGTTTTATTTTGACGGGAGAAACCATCCTTTTGGATCTGTGAAACCTTTCGTCTAAACTGCTAACGTAAACAAACAGGAAGTGCTTCAAACGGGTGACGGATAATTATAATCTTGCGGGAAGCTTATGTTAAACCAGAGTAGCTTAATACCAAAGAGTTGACGGATGTTGTCTGCCACTTTTAGCTAGAAATAGAGAAAGCATGAATTTATCGAGAAACAGAGTTATTTCTAATGCAAGAATTAGAGTCGTTAACAGTGGGGGGGGGGGGTATGTGGTAAAAAAGCGGACTTTAAGTTTTCTAGCAATTATAAAGATAGTATAGTGGAGTTTGTACTGTGTGTGGGGGGGGATTACTATGTAAAATAATTTTATTTGAAAATAAAGAATGAAAATGTACTCACATTGTTAATCATTTTATCCAAGGCTTCTAGCTCATCAATAATACTCAGTGTTTTATCCATTATGTCTTGGAACTTTCTGAATGTTTAATCACAACGCATGTCCGTTATTTACGATATCCCAAGGGCGAATTGTTTTGCAAAGGGAAAATCATATGTAAGCTACTCTCTGATCGACCTAGAAGAAGATGTAACCGTCCCTCTGATTGGTTTAGAAGGATGCATGTACTTCCGGTTTCCTATTCCTGGATCAAAACATTCTCCCTAGCGCACACCAGGAGGAACAACAACAAATCAATTGATCATGAATGAGGTGTAATTGACCCTGTCCCCGCTAGACTCGATAATCCAGCAATTGTTGATGTGAACTCTTGTTGACATCCAAGAAAACAAATTGTCCTTAGAAATTTAGTTCCCCTATATCAATACATTCCCCTAGCGTACACCTGGACGAACAACAACAACAACAAATCAATTGATCTTGAAAATACATCAAAGTAAGAAAAATCCTGTTTTTTCAGTCTCAGTGACAAAAACCATAAAACAGACATAAATTGCTGTTGACATCCAAGAAAAACAACAAATAAATTGACCATCACTCATAACCATCCATGAAACATCCATCAAAGAGAGAAAAATCCTGATTTTTCATTCTCAGTGACAAAAACCATAAAAACATGCTCATATATGGTGTGGATCCGGACTGACAGCACAGGTGCTCTCTCTAGGGAGTCTATGCCCATATATGGAGTCCTACTTGTAGCTCATAAGGCCTTCCTACTTACGTCCTTTGTACAAATTAAATAAAAAAAACAAGTTTTCTTAACTGAAAGTAAGGAACGACGTTAAAACTTAAAACGAACAAAAATTATTCCGTATATGAAAGGGGCTGTCCCCTCCTCAACGCCTCGCTCTTTACGCTATAGTTTTTCATTGTTTAAAAAAAATAGAGTTGTGAGAAAGTCAAACTTTAGCGTAAGGAGCGAGGCGTTGAGGAGGGGACAGCCCCTTTCATATAAGGAATAATTTCTGTTCGTTTTAAGTCTTAACGTCGTTCCTTACTTTCAGTTAAAAAACTTGTTTTTTTATGTAATTTTTGAACGTTTTTTAATTAATGCAGGTTTTGATTTTGGCTCACCGTATATGAATAATTAAAAAACAATTGCATATTGACTTTACTTTTACTTAGTTAAATGGCTTTCTCGAAACTTGTTTAATTTTATTTACGAATGTTTTTATTAGTACGTATAATTTTATTAGTACGTACAATACCTGACATCCATAGCTAAGGTAAGCTTATTACCATTATCATGTATAAGAGTCAGGTTGGCCTCAGAGAATATATTAGTACGTATAATATACGTAACTTACGAATTAACTTACGTAACGAAATTCTATATTCATAGATTTTTAATGCGTATATTAGGGGGTTCACCCCTAGTCAATACCTTGCTCTTTAATCTAAAGTTCGAATTTTGTTTCAATTCTTTAAAAATGATCCCTTAATCACAAAGACCGTTAATTAGAATACATAGCTCTTATGAAAGTACTAAAAAATCCTTGGCTTAAAGAGCGAGGTATTGACTAGGGGTTGAACCCAATAATATACGTAATATTTTCTATTCGTTTTAAGTTTTAATGTTGCTCCTTACTTTCAGTTGGAAAATTTGTTTTTTTTTTAATTTAATTTCTGATCTTTTTCTTTAATAATAATGGGAAATCCGCCACCCCCTTCATAGCAATGTCCCTTCCCCCATGAAAACTTCCTTCATGGAAAGATCCTCCCATATAACCCCCGCATCCCCCCCCCCCCCACCTACCAGAAAAAATCCCTCCTGAAAACGTCTGTATACTTCCCAATAACCAATACTATATGTTAACATTGGGTAAAGTTCATAACTTTCAGCCCTCCCCCCGGGGACTTCGGGTGATTAAGTCATCCCTAAAGACATAATTATCATATTTTCGACAATGCTGAACAAAATGGATGTCTCAAAATTTTGATCGGGTGACTTTGGAAAAAATGAGCGTGGGAGGGAGCCTAGCTGCCCTCCATTTTTTTGGTCACTTAAAAAGGGAACTAGAACTTTTAATTTCCGTTCCAATGAGCCCTCCCACGATATGTTAGGACCACTGGGTTGATAAGATCACCCCTAGGAAAAAAACCCCAAATAAACACGCATCCGTGATCTTTCTTCTGGCAAAAAATACAAAATTCCACATTTTTGTAGATAGGTGCTTGAAACCTCAACAGTAGGGTTCTCTTATACGCTGAATATGATGGTGTGATTTTCATTAATATTCTATAACTTTTAGGGGGTCTTTCACCCTTTTTTCTAAAATCAGCCAAATTTTCTCAGGTGCGTAACTTTTGATGGGTATAAGTGAACTTGATGATACTTATATATTTGAAATCAGCATTAAAATCTGATTCTTTTGATGCACCTATTGGTGTCAAAATTCCGTGTTTTAGAGTTGGGTTACCAATGAGCCGGGTTGCTCCTTACTTACAGGTCGTTTCCACGAACTGTTTGATTTTACCATCAGCAAGTTCCAAATTACTCTAAAAACGGCAATTTTGGTGCCGTGTCTCAAGTGGAAAAGCTGCAGCTATTGGTCTAACAGAACGTTTTAGAGTGATGTTTAATGGTTCATTTGAAAACTTTGGTATCAATTTTACCGTTCGTATTTGCGATAAAGCACTGAAAACAACACTTTTGGCTCTACTTCTTAAGCGGAAAAGCCCTGAAGTACAAAACAGGTACTAATGCAACAGTTGTGTTCCAGAACCCTTAACTGGAGGCTTAGAAGAACCCCTCCCGTACACTCCCCCTCTCAGCCCCCTTAGTAAGTTTCATAAATCGTCTGATCATCACTAAGCTATTGAAAAATTATGGCTGGCATGGCTGCCACGCCATCGTAAATAGATGTTTAATAGATCAATTAAAAGATATTGCTTATATTTACTAGGATTTTAAAAATTCTATCATCTATTTGATTTCACAAATCTCAATGTTAACTAGTTTTTGGTGAGAATTTGCAATGAACTCTTTGTCATGGTATAAGCATTAGCTGCAACCTCAGCCCATAGGGCGAACCACAGCCCATAGTAACTAAAAGTTAAAAATGTTAAAATGGTCATTTTTTTTTCTTCTTTTTTTCCAGGCTTAGCGGGTTACTAGAACATCATAGAGAGATGCTTAAGAGGTCATTCAAAGGCTATTTCTCATATGCATGTGGTTTATATAAATTCCGCCGTCTGCAAATGCCATATGGAACGAAAAAACGCACTTTATATGCCATTTCTCGAGGGGTGGGGCTAGCGGGCTACCAGAACATCTAGATAGATTTTTGATAGCTCATACAACCAATATTGCTCATGTCTACGTTCTTCCTATAAGTTCCACAATCGGCAAGTTTCAAATGGCACTTAAAACGTCACTTTTGGTACCATGTCTCGAGTGGAAAATCTGGGGCTAATGGGCTACCAGAACTTCTTAGAGTGATGTTTAATGGCTCATTTGAAAACTTTTGCGGTACTTGTCTATTATGTAAAACAAACTCGAGAAATGAAGTTTGGTGACAGTAAAACATGATGAAAATAGAATCTTTATTAGCAAAATTGTGAAGGCCATTTGTAAATTAATAATTAGGGAGCTTCGGTGTGGGCTGACCGTCTCAAAGACAAAGAAAAGTTGATTATTAACGCGGTTCTTAACCTAGCTCATTTTAGTTCATTACTAACGCGACTCTTGAGGACACCGGTTAGTTTGCTTTGACTAGTGACAGGATGTAATATCACACCATGGATGTTTAAGAATCATTTCACATTGTTGGAAGGGCTGCAACACAACTGAACTGGAAAAAGTAGGTTTCACTCATTTGAGATGAAGAAAGTTTCACTTTTAAGATGAGTAGGCGATTTATGAAACTTACTAAGAGGGTCCGGAGGAGAAGTATATGTGAGGGGTCTTATTAACCTCCAAGTATCAAGGGCTTTGGACCATAATTATTGTAATGGTATCGTTTTATGCTCCCAAGCTCTTCCACTTAAGAAGTGGTACCAAAAGTGCCGTTTTAGTGCCATATGGCACTTTTAGATGGTAAAATTGATAAAGAGCACGTAGATATGAGTAATAGGTTTTAAATGAGCCTTCCTGGGATATGCTTTCAAAAATGAGTGCATCACGTTTGCAAAATTATTGGATTCTCTGAAAAATAATAATAAGAAGGGACAAACCATGATTGTGGAAAAAATCCAAGCTGGAATCGAACGCATGATAATTCAATTTAAAGTCCAGTGCTGTAATAGCAGAACCACGCCTCTAATAATGCAATTTAAAATATTATTGATTGCAGGACTTTAATTGCGTAGCTTGTTAAGGGGGGCTGGAGGAGGAATTTGCGGCTGGTGTTCTTGCTAGCCTCCAGTGAAGGTTTAATGGACCATAAATATTAAATGATACCGTTTTATGTTCTCAAAATTTTGCACTTAAGAAGCGGCACCAAAAGTGTTGTTTTCAGTGCTATGTCTCACTTAAAAATGATAAAATTCATAAAAAGTACGTAGATATGAGCAAAAGTGGTCACACTCGAGAAGTGAAGTTTGGTGAATGCTAATGAAATAAAACAAAGTTATGACGAAAATATAGGAGTTTAAAAACAAATTTAGGCTATATCGTTGCACACTAGGGGGGGGGGAGCATAGTATACATCAAATGCGTAACCTAAAAAATACTATTTTAACCTAACCAAACCTATATAAACTAATAAAAAACAAATTTGAAGAAAATAGAATAATTTATTTTCAAAATTGTGAAAACTACTACTTGGAAATATACTCCCAGAACGCAGAAATGTCCTCAAGAATCGCGTTAAAATCAACTCCAAGCAGGTGACTGAGAAATGTTCAGGGGGACAAAAATGTGATCAATGAACAAGTAATTAACACTATAGTCACTGAGATCTATGATGCGATCAATCTGGACTACAGTTCCAAGTTTGCTAGTGTTGAAAAAATGCTTAAAGGGTTTCATGCTCAAGTTATATCGCTTGAAAACCGTATTGAGATTCTAGAATACCGCAACAACGATTTAGAACAGGAAAGAAGGTCGACTGTTCTTCTAATCCATGGACTGTCTCAGACAGGAGGAGAAACACTAACTAATTGTGTTTTAGGACTATTTGGTACTAAGTTGAGAATCAGTATGATTACTACGGATATTACGTCAACCGAGCACTTACTTTCTTGAGCGTCTTTAGTGGATAATTTTCTCCCACTTGTTCTTGTCACCTTTCGTTCTACTGATTGTGCAAAGTGCGTGCTTGCGAATAAGAAGAAACTGACCCGATCAAAAGTATTTATATCTGAGTACTTAACACCAAAGCGCAAACAACTGTTAAATGTGGCACGTGATAAATTTTGTGTTAGGAATGTGTGGACTCATGGTGGCCGCATTTTAGCTAAACCAGAAAATAGTTCGGCCCTCTTGAAATCAGGTCTCTTAATGACCTAATCAATGAATAGTAATCCACTATTGTGATATATTCAATCAATATTCAGTTTTTTTTGCTATCTGGAATTCCTTTTTTTTGCATCCTTAGTTTTTTTTTTTACAAGTTTCTTGTTGGTTTGTTGTTTAGATATTTTAGAATTGCAATCTTTCAGTGGGTTAATGTTTTGTTATGGATAGTATGACCGACAGACTGTCAGATGTAGAAAGTAGTAGGCTGTCTGTTAACCAATTAATATCTACCTACATTGCTAATGACAATTTAAGTGAAGGAAATAATCCGCAGTCTATGAAAGCAAGTAATTATGTGAAAAAACAGTCACTGAAATATTAGTCAGTTACAGATGATATTGTTTTTTCATTTGGAATTGTCAAGACCATAGGACAGTATATGTATAACTTTACGAGTGATTGACAAGAATCACCGTTAGTAATAGGACTTAGTGAGGCATTTGTCTCAAATAGGAATAATTATTCAATTTGGGATTCCTAATTTCCATGATATGTTAGTGAAAGAAAAGAACGGCATATTATGGAGCGAGGAGGTTTGTCATTGTTGATGAAAGAAGGAGTTACATATTGGGTGAGGGAAGATCTCTCGCTGTGGCTTGAGGGAAGGCTAGAGACTCTTTTCATTGAAGTTGATGGTAATTGTGATAAAAATATAGTTGTTGGTTTAGTATATAGGCTAAGACAGCATCATATCATGATAATATTTCAATTAGGAATATGGAGACTTTAATGAAAATTTTTAATAGTGAATCTAAATATAAAGTACTAATGGGAGATTTTAATATTGACCTCCTTAAAAGTTAAAATTGTCTAGATTTTTTCAATTTAGTGATTTCTTCTTTTCTATATCCACTGATAACTATCCCTACACGAGTTACTGGGAAATCTTTAGCGCTAATTGACAATATATTCGTGGACGAAAATCTACTCGACTGTTCGTATGCTGATGCTTTAATTACGGATGGATCAGACCACTTTTTTTTTCATGAGTAAATTAAAGAATTTCTGTGGAAGAATAACTATGAATGATCATTTAAATAAGAAATTCTTCCGTGATTTAAGAGAAAATAATTTAAAAAATTTAAGATAGAAATGGGTGATGATGATTTTTCTCCAATATTTGAAGAAGATGACCTATCGGCTGTGTATGATATTTTTATTAGAACCCTTACAAATGTATTAAATAAGACGTGTCCTCTTAGAAGACCACCTAAAAGGGCTAGGGTAAAATTGCATAGAAAAACATGGATTACTTAGGCTATTCTAAATTCTGTAAACTAAAAAAACGAACTTTGTAAAGCATATTTAACTGAATCCTGTACAATTAATTTTCAGCAATGTAAAACCAATAGGAATATCTTAAATGGATTGAAACGAAAAGCTGAAAAAAATGTATTTGTAAAATGAATTTATGTAGCATAAATGTGACATGAAACAAAACCTGGAAAACAGTAAATTCCCTCTGGGTCAAAAGGGTAAAATATAGATTATCACTAAACTACAAACTGAAAGGGGAAACTTGACCACTTCGAATGATATAGCAAACTATTTATGTAAATAATTTTGTAATGAGGGTGCAAAACTATGTGCAGATGCTAAGAAAAAATAAACAGGTTCCCAAAATAGTTCAATCTGAAGTTCTAGTAAATATTCAAATGACTTTTAATTCTTGTGATGTAATTGAAGTGGGCAAAATTATCAATGAAGTGCTTTCGAATGTGTAGATGGGATTTCTCAGAATATTTTAAAATCGGTTCAGTCAGTTATAACACCTATTCTATGTCATTTGATAAATAAATCAATTTGAAAGAAAATTTTCCCGGAAGCTTTGAAGGTCGCTAGATAAAATCGGTGTGACTGGAAATAACATCTTATGGTTTAAATCTTACTTGAGTGGACGGAAGAAAATCGTGGTAAATGGGTCTTCAACTTCTGTAGCTAATAGGATAAGATGCGGAGTACCCCAAGGGTCTATACTAGGTCCTATTTATTTTTAACTTTTATCGGTCAAATTAAATATTATTTGTATAATCCTTTTTGCAGATGATACTCCCTTACTTGTTGCTGTATTGGTTAATCTACTTTTTGATAAAATGAGAGAGGCATATCTTTGAAAATTCTTTGAAACTATTTTTACAGAAGAATTCAGCAAAATATCTTAAAAATTTGCTTCCCCCTTCTTTTGAAAATATTTTTTCCATTAATAGTGATCTCCATAGTCATGATACACGAAAAGCATCGAATCTAGTAAGAAAAACGACTAGAGCTCTTTATGTAACAAGAAATTTTGCTCCCTGCGTATGAGATATAATACCGGTTGCGATTTGAAATGCAAGTCATCTAGTAACCTTCAAGGCCACAGCCAAAAGACTTTTCCTTACAAAAGAATAGTTTTTATGTAGGCATATGTGTTTTGTGTAAGTAGAATGGCTTTTGTATATGTGTGGATTTAGCGATATTACCCAGTAGATTAATATAAAATAGTATTTTTTAGAATACCTCAAAAGAAGATTCTCACCTGCTCCCAACAAGAACTTAGGGGTTTTCTTGGTAGGTACAGCAAAAGTTATCTTATCTGATCAAAACTGGTGTAAGACTACGAGAAGACTATGTAAAACACCTCGTCAATAGCGAGGGGGCGATATTGATGCCCCCTCGACCGCGTTATTGGGCGTTATTTGAGAGGGCAAGGAGGCCAACCCCCTCATATACATAATTATTTGTGTTTATTTTAAGTTTTAATGTTGCTCCTTACATTCAGTTGAAATTTTTGATTTATTTTATTTCTGATTGTTTTTTAAATCATGCTGGGAAATCCAGCATTCATGGAAATTTTCTTCCCCTGTGAAAAAATCTTCTGTGGATAGATCCTCCCGCATAACACCCTCCACACAACCCTTCCCCACCAGAAAAAAATCCCCCTGAAAACGTCTGTATACTAG
>NC_142802.1:59180963-59298676 GCF_049724085.1 Artemia sp. Qi Xiang Cuo | reverse complement strand
CAATGGGTTTATTTAAAAAAAATATATACATCATTGATTCCCTGAAGCAATTCTTGTGCGGGAGAAAACCCTCCTAATAAATAAAAAAAAACAAGAAACCAAAAAAAAGAGAAAGCAAAAAAAAAGAAAAAAAAAAAAAAAAAAAAAATAGAAAAAAAAAAAAAAAAAAAAAACATAATTAGAGTTCAACTTACCGGACCCGAAAACCAACGAACCTTCAAACAACACCCAACAAAATTATAATAATTATAATCATATTCAGCTGCAACTAAACCCTCCTCAAAAACAAAACTTAAGTGGCGTGGAATAATCCATTCAAAATATGCACATCAAAACAATGGTTCTTTAGCGACTTACTAAAATCCTGCAAACCCCCAACATTCCTCAAATCCTCTGGCAAACTCTCCCAAACTAACGGAACAACATGGCGAATTGAAAACCTAGACCTAGACGTGACTATAGCTGGTCTCCGCACCAACTGATAAGATCGTGTCAAATGATCGTGAATAGTAGACGCAAGACTAGATATTCCTGAAAAACATGATGGTAACTCCGAAGCTAAATATTTAAACATAAACAGAGCATTATAGAATACACATATTCCTGCTAACGGTAGAATTTTATACACGCGGTAAAGATGCCTCACCGATACAGGTAGGTCAATTTGATTACCATAAAGAACTCTAATTGCCATATTCTGTGTTACGCAGAGCGGATGGAGGTGAGTTACGAATGTTTTCGACCAAACCATACAACAGTAAATGAGATATGGGTGAACCATAGAAAAATACAACATTCTCAGAATTTCACACGGAAAAAGATACCTAAGTTTACGCATAATACCAATATTACGAGACAATTTGCTGTTAACAGATGCAATATGGTCTTTAAAACTAAGGCTTTCACCAATTATAACACCAAGGTATCTAGTACTAGTAGATCTTACAATAGTATGGTGCCCTACTTCTATACTATTAATCCATGGATAATGTCCAGTAGTTCTACCAAAAATCAAAAAATTCGACTTATTGTGATTCAGTTTCAATTTATTTACTCGCATCCACTTTTCAATCGAAGAAATACCTTGTTTCAATATAGTCATCAACTCATTTTCAGTTCTAGCAGCTACAGTGAAATGGGCATCATCAGCAAAACATGGTAGAATTCCTTTAGTACCGTAAGTATCAAGGTCCAAAGAACAAGACACATTACTTGAAGCTCTACAAAGGTCATTAATATAAACCAAAAACAACAAAGGGCCCAAAACGGAACCCTGGGGTACTCCAATCAAAATATATTCAATTTTAGATGTAACTCCATCCATCACGACACACTGAGTCCTTCCACTAAGAAAACTAACTATCACATTTAAAAAAATCACCAC
Source organism: Artemia sp. Qi Xiang Cuo (assembly GCF_049724085.1). Classification (NCBI taxonomy): domain Eukaryota; kingdom Metazoa; phylum Arthropoda; class Branchiopoda; order Anostraca; family Artemiidae; genus Artemia; species Artemia sp. Qi Xiang Cuo. Next base: position 59,297,292 of record NC_142802.1, on the reverse strand, counting down.
GTATACCACTACTATATAGCGTTTGAACTAGTATATCATGATCAACAGAGTCAAATGCTTTAGTAATATCCAAAAATATCGAAGCTATCTTCAGACCCTTGTCTAAAGCATCATTAATAAAAGTTATTAAAAACAAAACTCCATGCTCTGTAGAATGATGACTCCTAAACCCGAACTGACTAGAACTAAAAAATTGTCTTTTCTCGAAAAAACTTACCATCCTACTATGAATCAACTTTTCAAACACTCTAGAAATAAATGGCAGTAAAGAAATCGGTCTATAATCACTAAAACAATTCTTATCCCCTCCTTTAAATATCGGGAGAACATTCGTGCACTTTATACAATCAGGAAAATTTCTAGATTCTAAACAATTGTTTATAAGTCATAAAAAATGACTAGATATAAAAGGTTAAATCGACTTCAAAACCTTTAAGGAAATAAAATCGCCTCTTGATGCACCATTTTCATATTTTGTGCAACCTTAAATAATTCATCAATAGTTACAGATTTAAGGTACGCAGACACATCACAATCTTCAGGTAGGAACTGACGAAAATCTCCATCTTGATCAAATACTGGCACCGATGATGACACACGCTGCCCAATAGTAGCGAAGTGATTACACATCTCATCTGCAACATTATTATTCATTCCCATACTATCTGGACGGATCAAGACGCTACCAGGGCAAGTCACCGACTTAATCAATGTCCAAGTCTTACTCGGGTTACCCTCAACTTTTTTTAATTTAACCTTATAATATTCTACCTTAGCCAGTTGGAGTGCAGCATTTAACCTACTATTATAAACTCTATATATTACATTATCATGAGGATCATTGCTCCTTGTTGACAACTTATATAAAAAACGTCTTCTATTAATTGGCTGTAACAAACTCTTTGTAATCCAAGGTTTATTCGGAGACACCCTTCTCTTCTGTATTCCTGACACTTCACAACATTCCAAAAACGTATCCTTAATCTTACCATACCAAAGGTCAAACTTCAAATTTAAATCTAATTCCTCTTGTAAAAATTTAAAGTCTAACTGTTCTATCCTAAGCTTAAATCTTGAAATAGTATTTGAATCAACTAATAATTTCTTAGGCTTAGGGCGAGCACCAAAATTAATATTAATATTCTTAAATATACCCGGAACTAATATTGCCAAACCAAAGTGATCCGAAACATCATTTAACACAACACTTGACGAATCATGGGGAACATTCAAAAATACATTATCAATTAGAGATGAAGATGACTCCGTCACTCTAGTACAAATATTTACGGCAGGATGCATCCCATAACCTAACATTAAATTCAAAATATTCCGGGCTTTTAAATTAGATGCTAACAATTTCAAATCAATGTTAAAATCTCCACACACAAAACACGGCATGTTCTTACGAGTTAGAAGGTCCATTTGTTGCTCTAATAATTCTAAAAAACAATCTACACTAGCTGGAGGGGGCGGTAACAAACAGCAATAAAAAATGGGTCACCATTCTTATCAACCTCCGTAACAAAACACTCAAAAATCATCTCTTTATTAACAGACAAATCATCCCTAACCTTCACATTCAAATCAGTTCTAATATACAGGGCAAGTCCTCCATGCTGATGGTAAGTACGGTTCTTAACATACATATTATAATTTGAAATATCCAATAGTCCAGAATTATTATTCATTAACCATGTTTCAGTAAGTGCAAGAATATGAAAATCAGATAGCATGCACAGCTCCGACAAATAATCCAATGTACTATTTAACCCCTGACAATTCAAATGAAAAATGCCAAGTTTATCCGGTGCCAGTCTAGTATGTAAATCAACTGGGCACTTATAATTAACCTTCGGAAAAACATAATCTACCGCCATATCAAAATCCCTGTGAAGTACCCCTAATCCTAAATCCGAAACACTCAATGGATTATGCTCAAGCCAATCCAAACGATCATTACGAACAATTACCATTTTTATAAATATATATATATATATATATATATATATATATATATATATATATATATATATATATATATATATATATATATATATATATATATATATATATATATATATATATATATATATATATATATATATAAAAGAAAGGAGGGTAGTTGCAACCAAACCTAACCAACTGAATAACTTACTATAACTCGGAGGGTCGGTGGTCCCGTTTCCAACGTAATTGAAGCTCCAGAAAAAACACAAAATAACCTAAGAATAATAAGAAACATATTAACAAAATAATATAAATCAACAAACGAATACAAGAAAAGTGAAAAAATTGTCACTAACGCTAGCCTGTCACAATACAGGCTTACTATTTCCATTACTGAATTCCAGAAAATTATAATTGAAGAAAACACAATGCTCTACCTGTGTCTACCACTTATCCATTCTAAATTCTAACAAAAACTAAATAAATGAGAAAAAAAGAACAACTTTTCTTTTTTTTTTCCATAAATACAAAAAAAAAAAAAAAAAAAAAATATATTAACAAAATATTAATTCACCATTAATGATAAAACCATCTATTGGTCACATAACTCAGGGATAGGCTCATCGTAACCAAATTTTGCCGCCACACCACCACGGTCGATCTGTATATATGGTGGAACTGTATTAGAAATCCATGATGAAACTCCAAGAGCATTTAATTTGGATTTCTTTGCATACAACTTCCTTTGAGCTTCACGAACTGATATTGCTGCATCATCGCTAACAGATAAATTTCTACGGTGTTCAACAACTTTACCTTCTAATTTCTTTTCGTTCTTAAGCACAATGACCTTTGCATCTCGAGAACCAACATCAACTTTAAAATACGGTTGCTCCTTACGGACACTACCAACAACTCGAAACCTCGGGACCATGGACAGACCTAGACCCTCCAAACACAACTGGTCAAAAAACGTTTCGGCTTGGGTGGTATTTTCGAAGGGAGCATTCCAAATGATAATATTCGTCTCTGTATGTCGATACTCAGATGCCATAAGCGGACGAGACAGATCTGCATTCCGAGTTTCATACTTTTTCGTTGCACTAGCGATAATTGACATTTGATTTCTTAAGCTTAGAACATCAGATTCAAGCTGTGTAACACGCGAACTCATAGTATTAACTTCTGATTTTAGCTCAGACTGTGTATTTTCCACTGATACCATGCGATTTTCTAACATTTTTATACTATCGTTTATAGAGTCTAGTTTTTTACCATTTTCAGTAAGTATTGTTAGCATCTTAGCAAAATCATCCGCCAGGGTCTTCAGTGAAGCGACATCGTTATTCCCTTCAGATGAAACGGTCGAATTCAACAAACTGTTCTCAACAGACTGGGATCCTACTTGGACAGTTTTAGCAATCTTCCTTTTTCGCCCCATGGCAAGTGCAAATAAACTAAAATATGTAATTCTCTTACCTATTTTGGCACCTATAATTTATCCACGTCGATGCGGACGTGCAGTTCGCTAAGCCACCGTTAATTTGGGCACGGCTAACACCCCTATCTCCTGCACCGACGATTTCCAACAGCGTTTGAATACCGACGCTACTTCAGGAATCACAACCAACTTTCAGGAATACTCTGTAGCGTTTGCAAAATTCAACTAATCAAATATTTGCATTTCATTCCACTCCTCAGGGCAAGCGGTAAAGACACCTGAACTATAGGCAATGGTTCGGAAGCTTCATTTGAATTTGATTTTGATGTTGGATAAAAATTCAGTCATTTTCATAGAAACTGCATTACTTTCACGGAAAACATCTTTCAGCGTATTTTAAGTTTAAATGAAAAGTGTTAAATGCAAATTCATTTTGGTTTTTATGTTGGATAAAAATTCGTTCATTTTTATAGAAACTGTAATAGTCATTTTTATACACCTTTCAGGATTTTTTCAGTTTAAACGAAAAGTACTAAATGCAATTTCATTTTGATTTTAATTTTTTATAGAAACTGCAATTTAGCGTATTTTTTATAGAAATCATCTTTTAGCGTATTTTAAGTTTATATGCAAAGTATTAAATGCAAATGCAAATTCATTTTGATTTTGAAATTCGTTCATTTTTATAGAAACTGCAATAGTTTCGCAGGAAGCATATTTAATCGTGTTTTAAGTTTAAAAGAAAAGCATTAAATGGAAACTCATTTTGATTTTGACGTTGGATATAAATTTAGTCATTTTTATAAAAACTGCAATAGTTTCACGGGAACTATCTTTCAGCGTGTTTTAAGTTTAAATGAAAAGTATTCAATGAAAATTAAATTTGATTTTGATGTTGGATAAAAATCCATTTATTCTTATAGAAACTGCAATAGTTTCACGGAAAACATCTTCTGATTTCATACATGCAATAAACTAGCTAGTATTTTAAGTGCGGTCTAACGTTGTAGTATACTAAAAAGTTGATACTAAGAGAGATGTAGATGTGAAGAAAAGAATTTTAATAATGAAATTCAGAACAATCCATAGAAATCCTTGGGAATCAAGTAGTAAGGTTTATGTGAGTACAAACCGTCAAGGATTGTAAGCACCAACGACCCTAACCACCAGAGACCACAACCCCCAAAGGTCCCCTATCCCCAAACTCCAAGGGGGGCACCTCCCCTCAAACTTTTTGCCCCCCCCCCTCCCATTTTTTTCACGTATCTTAAAGTGACATGAAATATGCTTATGGCTCTAACAATTGTACTCTATGCTTGCTCAGAGACACAATGCGGCTTTCCCACTGATACTTAATGGCTGATTATTGACATTACCTAGTTTATTGCATGTATAAAATCAGTATTTTTTACGCAGTGGAACGATAAACACATAAGTCATATTTTTAAAAAAAGTGAAGATGGAGCATTTTAAGAAAGTGTGTTCACATGGTAGTGGTATTGTAGTATTGAATGCCGATAAGGAGAAATATATGAACTACGAAACAAGTAAAAATGGTAGCACTATTGGAAATGTACGCGGGCATTGTCATGACAGTAAGGAATTTAATATCTTTTGAGTACCAAAAAAATTCAACTCTTATGATGGTGGATATTTGCAAGAGTGAGATATCCAGAGATGATAGCACTCAAAGAGAATGCCAACATAAAAATAATAGTTTATGAAGAGGGACATCTTCTTGCTAGTGCTTGTGGTAACATGCTACCTCTTGTTACACCCCATCGTCAACTTTCGGATATTAGCATTCAACGGAAATCAAAAGAAGACATGCATACTCTTCTGCTAATATCATAAACTATATCTTGTCTACGTGCCGAAACTATTACCTCTGTAAAAATAATATGATAATAGAAAGTGAAATTGCCGGAAAAATAAAAAGGGCATTGGCAGAAAATATCACTAAGGAATATAAAGATGAATTGATGAAAAACAAAGTGCCAGCAAACGTCACTACCATTAATCAAACAATTAATGAACCAAATAATAGCAAAGATGAAATGCATATTGAACATGTGGATGACCCCCCATTAGAAATGTGTTCACATGTTAGTGTTATTGTAGCATTAAATGCTGAAAAGGAGAAGTATTTGAACTATGAAACACGTACAGGTGGTAGCACTATCGGAAACGTATGCGTGCGTTGTCATGACACTAGGGAATTAAATTTCTTTGGAGTACCAAAACAATTCAATTATACAAATGGTGGATATGTGAAATTTATCATTTCCAGAGATGTTAGTACTCAAAGAGAATGCCAACATAAAAATAATAGTTGATGAAGAGGGGTATCTTCATGCTAGCGCTATAGGTAACATGCTACCTATTGATAGAACCTATCGTCTTCTTTTAGGTATTAGCATTCAAATGAAAGTAAAGGAGAAAAGAAAGGCCTACTCTTCTACTAATATCATAAACCATATCTTGTCTACGTGCTGAAACTGTTACTTTTGTAAAAATAATGTTGTAATAGACAGTGAAATTGCCGGAAAAATAAAAAGGGCATTGGTAGAAAATATCACTAAGGAATATAAAGATGAATCGATGAAAAACAAAGTATCAGCAAACGTTACTACCATTAATCAAACAGTCAATGAACCAAATAATACCAAAGACGAAACGCATATTGAACCTGTCGGTGACACACCAGCAAATATTGTGTATGACTCAAAATGGAATAATGATTATTCTGCTGATTACGAACTAAGAGAAAACAATAGCTACAATATCAAGAGAGAAAATGTTTAACTATTTTATGGAACAGATTCAAAATGTCCAAAGTTGCTCATTGATATTAATAATGTATCATAATATATTTTTGTATTAATATTCTACATGTCATTATTTCATTAAAAATATACTATGAATTACATTGTTATACATTCATTATTTTTAGAGTAAGCTAGCATATCAAACGTTTAGAATGTCTATTGAAACATCGGAGATGTAAGAAAAGGATTTTACATACATCTATTGTCAGACAGATGCGATAACATTGACAAAATCTAAGTATCAGAGTGAATAAAATTTTTTCTATCAACATCTTTTATCAGATACATCGGATAAAATTGACTAAATCTAAGTATCAGATTGAATAAATTCTTTATCAACATCCTTTCTCGGATACGTTGGATAACATTGTCAAACTCTATATATTAGAGTGGATAAATTCTTTATCAACTCCCCCTGTGTCTGATACATCAGATAACATTCACAAAATCTGTGTATTAGAATTAATAAAATCCTTATCATCATCCTTTTGTCGGTTACATCGAACAAAATTGACAAAATCTAACTATCAGAGTGAGTAAATTCATTACCAAAATCATTTGTCGGATATCTCGGATAAATTAACAAAATCTAAGTACCAGGGTGAATAAATTCATTATCAACATCCTTTGTCTGAAATGTCAGATAAAAATGACAAACTCTAAGTACCAGAGTAATTAAATTATATATCAACAACCCTTTCTCAGATACATGGAATAAAACTGGCAAAATCTAAGCATCAGAATGAATAAATGCTTTATCGACATCCTTTTAACGCACTATCAACATAATTTGTCGGGTATATCGGATAAAATTGACAAAATCTAAGTATCGGATTGATTAAATTCTATATCAACAACCCTTTCTCGAATACATGGGATAAAATTGACAAAATCTAAGCGTCAGAGTGAAAAAAAAAATTTTATATCAACATCTATTGTCAGATACATCGAATATAATTGACAAAATCTAAGTATCAGAGTGAATAAATGCTTTCTCAGCATCCTTCGTCAAATATATTGGATAAATGTGACAAAATCTAAGTACCAGAGTAAATAAATGCATTATCAACATCATTTGTCGGATATGTTGGATAAAATTGACATGTCGGAAAAAATTGACAAAATCTAAGTGTCAGAGTGAATAATTTTTTTCATCAACATCTTTTGTAAGATACATCGAATATAATTGACAAAATCTAAGTGTTAGAGTGAATAATTTTTTTATCAACATCCTCTGTCAGACACATCGGATAAAATTGACAAAATCTAAGGATCAGACTGAATAATCGCTTTATCAACATCATTTGTCAGATAAGTTGGACAAAATTGACAAAATCTAAGTATCAGACTGAATAAATTCATTATTAACATCCATTGTTGGATATCTCTGATAAAATTGACAAAATCTAAGTATCGAGTGATTAAATTCTATATCAACATGCATTTCTCAAATGCATGGAATAAAATTGGCAAAATCTAAATATCAGAGTGAATAAAGGCTTTATTAACATCCTATAAATGTATCATCAACATCATATGTCAGATACATCGGATAAAATTGACAAAATGCATTATCAACATTCATGTTAGACCGGTTATAGATGGTAGCACACCTGCTCAGACACTTAGTCATAGAGAGAGATATGCAAACAGTTGGGTTCATTCAGGTTCACTTATGGTGGCGTGCCACTATAAGTGAACCTAAATAAACCCTTTTCGCGCATCATTTTTCTGATATGTTTTCTCGGATACATGGGATAAAATTGATAAAATCTAAGCATGAGAGTTAATTGCTTTACTAACATCTTCTAAATGCATTATCAACATCAGTTGTCGGGCATATCGGATAAAATTGACAAAATCTATGTATCGGATTGATTAAATTCTATATCAACAACCCTTTCTCAAATACAAGGGATAAAATTGAACAAATCTAAGTGACAAAGTGAATAAATTTTTTTATATCAACATCTATTGTCAAGTACATCGAATATAATTGACAAAATCTAAGTATCAGAGTGAATAAATGCTTTATCAGCATCCTTCGTCAAATATATTGGATAAATGTGACAAAATCTAAGTACCAGAGTAAATAAATGAATTATCAACATCATTTGTCGGATATGTTGGATAAAATTGACATGTCGGAAAAAATTGACAAAATCTAAGTGTCAGAGTGAATAATTTTTTTCATCAACATCTTTTGTAAGATACATCGAATATAATTGACAAAATCTAAGTGTTAGAGTGAATAATTTTTTTATCAACATCCTCTGTCAGACACATCGGATAAAATAAACAAAATCTAAGTATCAGACTGAATAATTGCTTTATCCACATCATTTGTCAGATATGTTGGACAAAATTGACAAAATCTAAGTATCAGACTGAATAAATTCATTATTAACATCCATTGTTGGATATCTCTGATAAAATTGACAAAATCTAAGTATCGAGTGATTAAATTCTATATCAACATGCATTTCTCAAATGCATGGAATAAAATTGGCAAAATCTAAATATCAGAGTGAATGAAGGCTTTATCAACATCCTATAAATGTATCATCAACATCATATGTCAGATACATCGGATAAAATTGACAAAATGCAGTATCAACATCCATGTTAGATCGGTTATAGATGGCAGTATACCCGCTCAGACACTTAGTCAGAGATAGAGATATGCAAAAAGTTGGGTTCATTTAGGTTCACTTATGGTGGCGCGCCACTATAAGTGAACCTAAATAAACCCATTTCGCGCATCATTTTTTGGATATGTTTTCTCGGATACATGGGATAAAATTGATAAAATCTAAGCATCAGAGTTAATTGCTTTACCAACATCTTCTAAATGCATTATCAACATCAGTTGTCGGGTATATCGGATAAAATTGACAAAATCTATGTATCGGATTGATTAAATTCTATATCAACAACCCTTTCTGAAATAGATGGGATAAAATTGAAAAAATCTAAGCGTCAAAGTGAATAAATTTTTTTATATAAACATCTATTGTCAAGTACATCTAATATAATTGACAAAATCTAAGTATCAGAGTGAATAAATACTTTATCAGCATCCTTTGTCGAATATATCGGATAAAAGTGACAAAATCTAAGTACCAGAGTGAATAAATGAATTATCAACATCATTTTTCGGATATGACAGATAAAATTCACATGTAGGACAAAATTGAGTAAATTTAAATGTCAGAGTGAAATTTTTTTTTATCAATATGATTTGTTGGATACAACGGATAAAGTAGACAAAATCTAAATATTAGAGTGAATAATTTTTTTTATCAACATCCTCTGTCAGATAAAACGGATAAAATTAACAAAATCTAAGTATCAGACTGAATAAATGCTTTATCAACATCATTTGTCGGATATGTCGGACATAATTTTTTTATCAAGGAAATATCTGAATGTGTTTAAGGTATAGTACGAAGGGCTTGCAAAATACACGAAAATAATACTACTAGTAACAACTCACTGCACCATAAAACCATCTGAGGTAGTCACGGCTATTTTTTTTGCGCCGTGAAATAAATGTTGATAAAGCATTTATTCAGTTTGATACTTAGATTTTGTCAATTTTATCCGATGTATCTGACAGAGGATGTTGATAAGAAAATTTTTCACTCTAACACTTAGATTTTGTCAATTATATTCGATGTATCTGACAAAAGATGTTGATAAAAAAAAATTATTCACTCTAACACTTAGATTTTGTCAATTTTATTCTACATGGCAGTTTTATGCGATATTTCCGACAAATGATGTTGATAATGCATTTCGTTAGTTTGGTACATAGATTTCATCCATTTTATCCGATACATTCGACAAAGGATGCTTATAAAGCATTTATTCACTATGGTACTTAGATTTTGTCAATTATAATCGATGTATCTGACAATAGATGTTGATATAAAAAAAATTTATTCACTTTGTCGCTTAGATTTTTTCAATTTTATCCCATGTATTCGAGAAAGGGTTGTTGATATAGAATTTAATCAATCTGATACTTAGATTTTGTCAATTTTATCCGATATACCCGACAACTGATGTTGATAATGTATTTAGAGGATGTTGGTAAAGCATTTATTCACTCTGATGCTTAGATTTTATCAATTTTATCCCATGTATCCGAGAAAACATATCCGATAAATGATGCACGAAATGGGTTCATTTAGGTTCACTTACAGTGGCAAGCCACTCTAAGTGAACCTAAATCAACCCAATTTTTTGCATATCTATCTCTATGACTAAGTGTCTGAGCGGGTGTGCTGCCATCTATAACCAGTCTAACATGGATGTTGATAATGCATTTTGTCAATTTTATCCGATGTATCTGACATATGATATTGATGATACATTTAAAGGATGTTGATAAAGCATTTATTCACTCTGATACTTAGATTTTGCCAATTTTATTCCATTTTTTCGAGAAATCCATGTTGATATAAAATTTAATCACTCTGTTACGTAGATTTTGTCAATTTTATCAGAGATATCCGACAATGGATGTTAATAATGAATTTATTCAGTCTGATACTTAGATTTTGTATAATTTATTTGATATATACGAAAAGTGATGTTGATAAAAAATTTGTTCAGTTTGATGCTTAGATTTCGTCAATTTTACCAGACCTCTCGGACAGAGGATATTGATAAAAACAATTTATTCACACTAATTAATAAATTTTTTCAACTGTATTCGATATATCTAACAAAAGATGTTGATAAAAAATTATTCACTCTGACACTTAGATTTTGTCAGTTTTATCCAACTTGTCAATTTTATCTAACATATTCAACAAATGATGTTGATAATGCATTTATTTGCTCTGGTACTTAGATTTTGTCACTTTTATCCGATATATTCGACAAAGTATGCTGATAAAGCATTTATTCACTCTGATTCTTAGATTTTTTCAATTATATTCGATGTATCTGACAATAGATGTTGATATAAAAAAATATATTCACTCTGACGCTTAGATTTTGTCAATTTAATCCCATGTATTTGAGAAAGGGTTGTTGATATAGAATTTAATCAATCTGATACTTATATTTTGTCAATTGTATCGGATATACCTCGCAAATTATTTAGATAATAAATTTAAAGGACAATAGTAATATAGATATGCATTATGATCCTTACATTTTGTCAGTATTATCCCATGTATCTAAGAAAGGGATGCTGACAAAGAATTTATTTAATCTGGTATTTAGATTTTGTCGATTTTATCTGACATATCCGACTAAGGATGTTGATAATAAATTTATTCACCCTGGTACCTAGATTTTGTCAATTCTTTCCGAGATATCCGACAAAGGATTTTGATAATGAATCTATTCACTCTGATTGTTAGATTTTGTCAATTTTATTTGACGTCAACGACAAAAGGATGATGATAAGGAATTATTCATTCTAATAGACAGATTTTGTGAATGTTATCTGATGTATCAGAAAAAGGGGGAGTTGATAAAGAATTTATCCACTCTAATACATAGATTTTGACAATGTCATCCAACGTATCCGTGAAAGGATGTTGATAATGAATTTATTCAATCTGATACTTAGACTTAGTCAATTTTATCCGATGTATCTGACAAAAGATGTTGAGAGAAAAAACTTATTCACTCTGATACTTATATTTTGTCAATGTTATCGCATGTGTCTGACAATAGATGCATGTAAAATCCTTTTCTTACATCTCTGATTTTTCAATAGACATTCTAAACGTTTGATATGCTAGCATACTCTAAAAATAATGAATGCATAACAATGTAATTCATAGTATATTTTTAATGAAATAATGACATGTAGAATATTAATACAAAAATATATTATGATACATTATTAATATCAATGAGCAACTTTGGACATTTTGAATCTGTTCCGTAAAATAGTTCAACATGTTCTCTCTGGATATTGTAGCTATTGTTTTCTCTTAGTTCGTAATCAGTAGAATAATGATTATTCCATTTTGAGTCAAGCACAATATTTAGTGGTGTGTCACCGACAGGTTCAAAATTCGTTTTGTCTTTGGTATTATTTGATTCATTAACTGTTTGATGGTAGTAAAGTTTTCTGACACTTTGTTTTTCATCGATTCATCTTTATATTCCTTATATTCCCAATGGTAGTAACGTTTGCTGACACTTTGTTTTTCATCGATTCATCTTTATATTCCTTATATTCCCAATGGTAGTAACGTTTGCCGACACTTTGTTTTTCATCGATTCATCTTTATATTCCTTAGTCATATTTTCTACCAATGCCCTTTTTATTTTTCCGTCCATTTCACTGTCTATTACAACATTATTTTTACAAAGGTAACTGTTTCGGCATGTACACAAGATATGGTTTATGATATTAGTAGAAGAGTAGGCCTTTCAGTTCCCCTTTGCTTTCATTTGAATGCTAATACCTAAAAGATGACGATAGGTTCTATCAATAGGTAGCATGTTACCTAAAGCACTAGCATGAAGATACCCCTCTTCGTCAACTATTATTTTTATGTTGGCATTCTCTTTGAGTACAAACATCTCTCAAAATGATACATTCGCATATCCACCATTTGTATAATTGAATTGTTTTGGTACTCCAAAGAAATTTAATTCCTTAGTGTCATGACACCGCACGCATACGTTTCCGATAGTGCTACCACTTGTACGTTTTTCATAGTTCAAATACTTCTCCTTCTATTGCTACAATAACACTAACATGTGAACACATTTCTAATGGGGGGTCATCCACATGTTCAATATGCATTTCATCTTTACTATTATTTGGTCCATTAATTGTTTGATTAATGGTAGTGACGTTTGCTGGCACTTTGATTTTCATCGATTCATCTTTATATTCCTTAGTGATATTTTCTGCCAATGCCCATTTTATTTTTCCGGCAGTTTCACTGTCTATTATCATATTATTTTTCCAGAAGTAACAGTTTCGGCACGTAGACAAGATATGGTTTATGATATTAGTAGAAGAGTATACATGTCTTTTTTTGATCTTACTTTGAATGCTAATACCCTAAAAGTGACGAAGGGTTGTAGCAAGAGGTAGCGTGTTACCACAAGCACTAGCAAGAAGATATCCCTCTTCATCAACTATTATTTTTATGTTGGCATTCTCTTTGAATGCTATCATCTCTGGATATCTCACTCTTGCATATCCACCATCATAAGAGTTGAATTTTTCTGGTATTCAAAAGAACTTAAATTCCTTACTGTCATGACAATGCACGAATAAATTTCCAATAGTGCTACCATTTGTACTTGTTTCATTGTTCAAATACTTCTCCTTGTCGGCATTCAATGCTAAAATACCATTAACATGAAAACACACATTCTTAAAAGGCTCCATCTTCACTTTTTTTTTCGGATATGACTTATGTGTTTATCGTTCGACTGCGTAAATGATACTGATTTAATACATGCAATAAACTAGGTAATGTCAATAACCAGCCATAGAGTATCAGTGGGAAAGCCGCGTTGTGTCTCAGAGCAAGCATAGAGTACAATTGTTAGAGCCATAAGCATATTTCATGTCATTTTAAGATACGTGAAAAAAAATTGGGGGGTGGCCAAAAACTTGGAGGGGAGGTGGCCCCCTTGGAGTTTGGGGATAGGGGACCTTTGGGGGTTGTGGTCTCTGGTGGTTAGGGTCGTTGGTGCTTACGATCCTTAACGGTTGGTTCTCACATACGCCTTACTACTCGATTTGCAAGGATTTCTATGGATTGTTCTGAATTTCATTATTAAAATTCTTTTCTTCCCATCTACATCTCTCTTAGTATCAACTTTTTAGTATACTACAACGTTAGACCCTATTTAAAATACTAGCTAGTTTATTGCATGTATTAAACCAGAATATGTTTTCCGTGAAACTATTACAGTTTCTATAAGAATGAATGGATTTTTATCCAACATCAAAATCAAATTTAATTTTCATTGAATACTTTTCATTTAAACTTAAAACACGCAGAAAGATAGTTCCTGTGAAACTATTGCAGTTTCTATAAGAATGACTAAATTTATATCCAAGGTCAAAATCAAAATGAGTTTCCATTTAATGCTTTTTCTTTTAAACTTAAAACACGCTGAAAGATGCTTCCTGTGAAACTATTGCAGTTTCTATAAAAATGAACGAAATTCAAAATCAAAATGAATTTGCATTTAATACTTTGCATATAAACTTAAAATAAGCTCAAAGATGGTTTCTATAAAAAATACGCTAAATTGCAGTTTCTATAAAAAATCAAAATCAAAATGAAATTGCATTTACTACTTTTTGTTTAAACTTAAAAAATCCTGAAAGATGTATAAAAACGACTATTACAGTTTCTATAAAAATGAACGAATTTTTATCCAACATAAAAACCAAAATGAATTTGCATTTAACACTTTTCATTTAAAGTTAAAATATGCTGAAAGATGTTCTCCGTGAAAGTAATGCCGTTTCTATAAAAATGACTGAATTTTTATCCAATATCAAAATCAAATCCAAATGAAGCTTCCGAACCATTGCCTATAAAAGTATTACACCTTTAACTTATTGCTTTTATGCTCAAATATGAAAAATGTCGCTTGGCATCCTGCCTTCAGAATATAAAAGATTGTGTACAAACTTTTTCGATAATTTTAAGTTGATTGCCTTTCTCGTAGTCTTTATGCTTGATAGCTTTTAGTATACTACAACGTTAGACCCTATTTAAAATACTAGCTAGTTTATTGCATGTATTAAATCAGAAGATGTTTTCCGTGAAACTATTGCAGTTTCTATAAGAATAAATGGATTTTTATCCAAAATAAAAATCAAATCTAATTTTCATTGAATACTTTTCATTTAAACTTCAAACACGCTGAAAGATAGTTCCCGTGAAACTGTTGCAGTTTCTATAAAAATGACTAAATTTATACCCAACATCAAAATCAAAATGAGTTTCCATTTAATGCTTTTCTTTTAAACTTAAAACACGCTGAAAGATGCTTCCTGTGAAACTATTGCAGTTTCTATAAAAATGAACGAATTTCAAAATCAAAATGAATTTGCATTTAATACTTTGCATATAAAATTAAAATATGCTGAAAGATGGTTTCTATAAAAAAATACGCTAAATTGCAGTTTCTATAAAAAATCAAAATCCAAGTGAAATTGCATTTACTACTTTTCGTTTAAACTGAAAAAATCCTGAAAGGTGTATAAAAATGACTATTACAGTTTCTATAAAAATGAACGAATTTTTATCCAACATAAAAACCAAAATGAATTTGCATTTAACACTTTTCATTTAAAGTTAAAATACGCTGAAAGATGTTTTCCGCGAAAGTAGTGCGGTTTCTATAAAAATGACTGAATTTTTATCCAACATCAAAATCAAATCCAAATGAAGCTTCCGAACCATTGCCTATAAAAGTATTTCACCTTTAACTTATTGCTTTTATGGTCAAATATGAAGGTTGTCGCGTGGCATCCTGCCTTCAGAATATAAAAGATTGTGTACAAACCTTTTCGATAATTTTAAGTTGATTGCCTTTCTCGTAGCCTTTATGCTTGATAGCTTTTTTGTTGTATTTAGGCCAAAATATTTGTTTTGATGTAAAAACCAGTTGTAAACGACACTTTGCCACTGCATGATATCTTCTAATGCTTAAAACGGGTACTTCAACCAGAAATATGAAATTCGATCCCTACTGGGGTGTTCCCCCTTTTTCTTTAATTTATGAGGAGTGGCTTTTGTTTATAACTTTAACAAATAGTCTAAAACCCAGTAAACTATACATATTTGGATATAGAATTAAAACTGAACTACCTTTCGTGCCGAATTAGTTTTCAGCATTCAGTTTTTGGAGTTTTGGTAAGTAATACCGAGGCTTGATCTGATTAGCCACTCATTGCATCAAACCCTTTGTGAATTTTTTCACATGGTACAAAAAAAAAAAATATTTTAGACTAGTACGATGCGATGTTTTGTTTTCTGTCAAGGCAGAGAAAAGATATATATGACCATGGTTACGAAATGCTTATAAATTTGTTGGTCTTTAAAAAGACCGTTGGATAGTCATGGGGGTGATGGGTGTTATAAAAATTCATCATCCTTCATCATCCACTTGGTGTGATCCCAATCTATATCACGGATTTTGTTGTTGTTCTTCTTCTTCCTGGGATATCTTATACACATATTCCGGGCAGGAATATTTATTGGCACCCATCTGCTAAAAAATCGAACCTTGTCCTCTGGGTTGTGTATTTTACTCGGAAATTTCTCACAATTAAAATCTTCCAAGTTCAATATTGGTATATCAGATTTGCATTTGTCGATTAAAAGTTTGTCATTGGGCACATTCCCTTTCGCGTATAGTGCTGTTACACCAAAAAAAAAAATATTATTTCTTTAACTTCCTCTTGTACCACGGATAGATCCTTCCCTTCATCATAGAATGGGGGTAACACTCTATCATATAAACCTAGTTTGTTTATAACGCATAATGTATTGCGACAAATGTCTCTATTGTACGTATATATATTGTAGTTGATATACCAGTGATAACAAGAGACTTCTCTACGATCTGTAGTCAGCAATAAAAATGCACATTCAAAAATCACCCCACATGATGACTTCTTCAAGCCAATGAATTCGCAATCGAAAACACCATACATCCTTGACTCTGAATTCAATTCTCTTACTAATATGAATTACAATGAAAATCGCTCCTTTTATTTTGAATTCAATTACTAATCGAGTAATCATATATGGAGTAGCGTTAGTAGAAACATCTCTGATTGGCCCCAAAAAGTGGATGTTGCCTCAGAAACAAAATGATTATAACATTCTAGAAACCGGTATTTCTAGAATGAGACCATTCCTTGATTATGGAATTTGACAGTTTCTAGTTTTCAATTTAAAAAAAAGAAAAAAAATGTTATGATGAAAGTGCGTCAAAAACCAGTCTGCTTGCGTTATACAATCTCAATTATAATCTCAAAACGTGTTTGTTCACTTTATAGATATATAATATAAAAGGTTTGGTTGCATTTTACAATGTGCACGTCAAACTGCACTGTATATTCTTGTGTAATTCCATGTGGATCTGAAACCTTATACACTCTCACTAGCGTTATACAATCTCAACCATAGTTCCAAAACGTGTTTGTTCACTTTATAGGTATATAATATAAAAGGATTGCTCGCTTTTTGCAATGTACATGTCAAACTGCACTGTATATTCATGTAGTCATGATATTGCGTACATACACACTACTTATAAGTCAATTGAAAAAAGGATTTGAAATTAGGGAATTTGAATAAGAAATTGGAATTGGAATTAAGAATTGGAACAACCGGAATCTACTAAGTGCATTCCGGTGGTCAAGAGGTTTCATCAGATATGTCTGAAGAACGGCTTAGCGTGTTAAGATAAAACTTCAAGGCCATAGTTTTGGGGCCATGATGCTCAAGGCGAAGATGTTGAAATGACAAAAAGGCAATATGTGCACATTAATACTGCTACTACTCTTACTAAATTATTTCTTAGACTACAGTGCTTTTCGTTCTACATAATTTAATAAATAAAAATATATAGAGAGAAAACGAATATAAATAAATGAAACAGTGGAATAAAACAGAAAAAAGCGACAAACTTTAAAGAATTAAAATTCAAATATTTCAGCTCCAAGTCCGGGAGCCTTTATCAACGAGAGAAAAAAGGAGGACATATATGAGTAACATATAAAGAAAAAGGCAAACAATCAAAAAATAGAAAAAATTTAATATTAAAATCACATTTTAATAATTTCCAAATATCACTGCAATCACTGTAAATAGCCTGAAAAAGTATACAGAAATGACAAATAGATTATCTCTGGTACAACAAATTGTCTCTCATATAATTTCAATTTGGCAAGGAGATCTAGCAAAAAATGAAATACTATTATTATGTGAAAGAATTTACGTAAACCCTAGGCTATCACCCATGATTAAAATTACATGAATAAGGTTTATTGAACTATAGAGACAATCTAAGAGTGTACATGGCAATAGGTCAAAGAAAATTATGTGTTATATATCAAATGGATTTTTTTATTTGCTAACTAAGCTCTCATCTGTCGACTCTATCCTGCATTGATCTCATCCCGACTTCTGCTCATGTTTAGGGACTAATATGTAACACATTACTGCTTAAAATTTTGATCTACCCCTAATTAAGCTATTGTAAATTGCATTTAATCTATATTCCCCCTTCATCAGTATTTACACTAATACACTCTTAGATAATTTTTTAAGTTTTCAAAAACTTTGCAAAAGTCCAACAGTCAAAGAAATCCAAAACGACGTTAGCCACCTGTGTCAGCAGAGGCACCTATACCATCATGAAAGAGCCTGCAATCATCCCTCCAGTTTGCGACAGCTAAGACGTCCTCGCACTCTGGTTGGATGTAAGTTTTAAGGATGCGCAGCTATGTTTTACAATTGCGCTGTACTATGTTTTTGGGCCTTTTTTTATGATGGGTGCGTGATGGATGCCAGAGAAGGCAAGTATTTGGTTGCCTTTGGCTGCTCGTTCGTATGATATATCCCAAACATTCCCATTTTCATATTCTGAAGACAATAGTCACAAGAGGTTATTGCGAGAGTCCATACTTCATCGAGCCGTTCCTTGTACTATTCTAGCATTGCAGTGTCTTCAAAAAAGTCTAGATTTCAAAGCCTATCAGCATCATAAAGAGAAGTAGTGGAAGAATGCAACCTTGCCTCACTCCTGATAGGATGCGGGGAAATTTAGCCTGGTTGTCAAGGGTATTGGCACCGCATTTGCTGTTTTCATAGGTGACAAAAATGAGGTCGACCAGTTTTTCTAGGACACAAAGTCCGTGGTCTTCCTTTGAGTCTTCTAGAGACTTGAACGGTCTACAGAGCTGAAGGTCACTTTGAAGTCAACAAGGATCATATAAATTTGGTCTTCTGTTCTTGAACCTCTTTTGCTGAATTTACGCAGGAGTGTTTTGGTTGGAAGGCATGTTGCTCGTTGTGAAGTGATCCTCTGGGGTCTAAATGCAAGAGCAGCTTCCCAATAATGGTAGCTGCGGCAAATGCCAATAAGTATGGCGGATGCCACACCTATTCCCTTGGATTGTTATATTTTAATTCTTGAAGATTGTCACCAGAGTGCTGTGTTTATAGTCAGTAGGTGCTTTGATTAATGTCTTTATCCCTGTGAAAAGGGTCATGCGAAACGTAAAATAGGATAACATTAACCCCTTAATCATTTCCGCTAAAATTAGATTTTCCTCTGGAGACTTCCTTGTTCTCTAGCTAAGTGGCTTCTTGAATAATTTTAGTGTGAGTAGAGGGTTAGTATTTATGCTCATAGTGAACATATGTGTCACAAGGACGCTTATGGGCTCATGTATAGCCGATTTATACAGTAGATTTTGAAATGCGGCAATGCAAAACGAACAGAAATTAAAATTAACCATGAAATCACACCTAAAGATAACAGACACTACTATAGATGAATAAATGAATCCTAAAACAAACAAAAATTAAAAGGAACGATCAAGTCAAAGTTTAAATAAACAAAAATCAAGCCAAAAACGAGTAGGGCTTCACACATAAACCTTCTAAGGCTCAAAGCGTCATTTGTGCTATGCTCAAAATAAGTTGTATTTCTAGCGGTGTAGTTTTTTACTTGTCCTTGCATCAACAACAACATAGCAAGAAAATAAAATAACAAGGCAAATTAATGTTTCAAAATAAGATTGAAGCTACCCCTTCCCTCTCAAATACTGTATACCGTTCAAGTGTCACTTTTATTTTTTTTAAACAATCTGTATTTTGAACAGCGTGGACCTAATTTTTTAAAACATTGGTAAAAACAAATCACCATAATAATAAAATTGCTGGAAGAAAATTAATGAAAATAAATTGATCATTTGATTTATAACGATGTTATATCCCGAAAGTTTCAGCAACTTTTGATGTTTCAATGTTATAATAATAAAAGAAAAAATAAGTCAAATATATTTGGTATTCAGTAGAGCACAAATGACACTCTATCATTTACATGTTTTAGGAGGTAGTATACCTGCTCTTATTTGCAGTAGAGGGGGAGGTGCTACTCCCATTGCCCACCCCTGCTGCCACCTACAACTTTTTTTGCATAATTTATCCAAGGATTATCGATCGCGTCTAATGTGGGTCAAGGTCAATCGATCTGTTGTTGTTTGTCCACGTGTAATGGCATGAGAGTGATTTACCTAATCGGCGGGGGAATGTATTGATTCATGAAAGGGGAATTAAGAAATAAACATGGCTTCATTGTTGTTAGGCTAACCTAACCTGAGAAATTGATTTACATAATCGCTAGGGGAATGTATTGATTCACGAAGGGGAAATTAAGAAACAAACATGGCTTCTTTGTTGTTTGGCTAACCTAACCTGAGAACTTGATTTACATAATCGGTGGGGGAATATATTGATTCACGAAGGGGGATTTAAGAAACAAACATGGCTTCATTGTTGTTTGGCTAACCTAACCTGAGAAATTGATTTACATAATCGGTGGGGAAATTATTGATTCACGAAGGGGAATTAAGAAACAAACATGGCTTCTTTGATCTTTAGGCTAACCTAACCTGAGAACTTGATTTACATAATCGGTAGGGGAATGTATTGATTCACGAAGGGGAAATTAAGAAACAAACATGGCTTCTTTGATCTTTAGGCCTGAGGGATTTATTCGTTGTTGTTGTTGTTTTGGACAAGTGCATGCTAGGGATGAATGTCAAGGTGTCCAGGAATATGGAACACCTGTGCTATCGACCTCAAGTCCCCTTTCGTGAATCAATAATTCCCCTCAGAAACAACAAATTAATTCCCCTTTCTTGACAGTTCAATCAACCAATGACATTATCTGTCCGACCTTAAAAATGTTTGCCTAGAAACGATTCTCCAGGAATAGATCCAAGTCATTAATGTCTTTGCCTCAGAAACAGTTCTACTGGTCGAACTCCAAAAGATATTAATAACCAAACGCCATGGAAACCATTCTCCAAGAAACATCTTAGCGATGAATTTTTTTAGCGTGGGAATCAGGTTTCTTAGTAATTTCAAATGCGTCAGCGCAGAGATGCCAAAAACAAAAGGAATACGCTGAAGTTACGATTAGGGATTATTTGGGCGAAACCGTTTTAGGGAATTATTTCGGCGAAACAGTTAGAGACATTTCAAAAGATGATTTAAAAGATGATTTTAGAAGAGGATTTGAGGGTGAAACTCTGTGGTCGTCATAATACACAAGTTCCATTTGCACAGTGTTGTGAGGTCCCCTACCACAACCCCAAAGAGTCCTCATACCCCACCCCAACCCCGAAGGGTCTTCATACCCCACCCCAACCCCGAAGGGTCTTCATACCCCACCCCAACCCCGAAGGAAGCCCCCGGTCCTCAAAGGTCCACCGGGCTCCCAAAGGGCCACCCGGCCCTCAAGGGTCCCCCAGACCCCCAAAGGACCCCCCAGGCCCCAAAGGCCACCTCCCCCCTTGGCCCCCAAAGGGCCCC
This sequence comes from Artemia sp. Qi Xiang Cuo, assembly GCF_049724085.1. Lineage (NCBI taxonomy): Eukaryota > Metazoa > Arthropoda > Branchiopoda > Anostraca > Artemiidae > Artemia > Artemia sp. Qi Xiang Cuo. Next base: position 59,275,495 of record NC_142802.1, on the reverse strand, counting down.
CTCCCTCTCCTCCCCCTCCTCCCTTCCCCTCCCCCTACATTTTAAAAGATGATTTTTGAAGAGATTTTAGGAGAGGATTTGAGGGTGAAACTCTGTGGGCATTATAATACACAAGGTCCATTTGAACAGTGTCGTGAGGTCCTCTATCCCCAACCCCAAGGGGTTCCAATCCCCCTACCCCGACCCCGAAGGAAGCCCCTGGTCCACAAAGGTCCCCCCAAACGCCCAAAGGACCACCCGGCCCTCAAGGGCCCCCCAGACCCTCAAAGTACCACCCCAGGTCCCGTCTTTCATTGATAAATGTTGTCTGAAACCTATGATTTGGGGTGTATGGGTTGCTATTTTTGAGCTTTTCTGAGTTGGATTTTTTAGTCTTTCATAGCTATTTATTGTCCAAAACCTATGATTTGGGATGAGTTGTTTGCTATTTTTGACTTTTCTGAACTTGATTTCTTACCCTTTCAGAGGTGTGTGCTGTCAGAAAATTATGATTTGGAATGAGTAGTTTGCTTTTTGGACTTTTCAGAGCTGGGATTCTTAGTCTCTCATAGGTGTTTGTTGTCTGAAACTTCTAGTTTGGGATGAGTAGTTTGCTATTTCAGACTTTTTTGAGCTAGGCTTTCCTAGTATATCGTAGGTGAATGTTGTCAGAAAATTATGATTTGGGATATGTAAATTACTATTTCAGGCTTTTCTGAGCTAGATTTCTTAGTCCCTCATAGGTGTTTGTTGTCTGAAACCTATAGTTTGGGATGAGTAGTTTGCTATTTTTGACTTTACTGAGCTAGGTTTCTTAGCCTTTCATAGGTGTGTGTTGTCAGAAACATATGATTTGGGATATGTAAATTAATATTTTTGACTTTTCTGAGCTAGATTTCTTAGCCTTTCATAGGTGTTTGTTGTCTGAAACCTATAGTTTGGGATTTGTAGTTTGCTTTTTAGACTTTTCAGAGCTAGGATTCTTAGTCCCTCATAGGTGTTTATTGTCTGAAACCTATAGTTTGGGATGAATAGTTTGCTATTTCAGGCTTTTCTGAGCTAAGGTTTCTTAGTATTTCATAGGTGTGTGTTGTCTGAAACTTATGATTTGAGGTAAGCAATTTGCTATTTCCGACTTTTCATAACCTGATTTTTTAGTCTTTCGTAGGTGTGTGGTGTCTCAAACCTATGATTTGGGATGTGTGGGTTGCTATTTTTTGACTTTTCAAAGCTGGATTTCTTAGACTTTCGTAGGTGTGTGTTGACTGAAACCTATGTTTTGGGAATGAGTGGTTTGCCATTTTTGACTTTTTTGAGCTAGATTTCTTAGAATTTCATAGGTTTGTGCCTTCAGAAAATTATGATGTGGGAGGTTTAGTTTGCATTTTGAACTTGTCAGAGCTAGGATTCTGAGTCCCTCATAGGTGTTTGGTGTCTGAAACTTCTAGTTTGGGATGAGTAGTTGGCTATTTCAGGCTTTTCTGAGCTAAGGTTTCTTAGTATTTCGTAGGTGAAGCTTCCACGTCAGTTTTAAGTTCACCAAGACATAAAAAATTTAAAGTTCAGTTCTAAATTTTTCCATAGAAGATAAGAAAAGTTATACTATGATTTTGATTAGTTTCTATGAAGATATAAAGTTTCACTTTTATTCTAAATTTTCTTAAATTTAGTTCTGACTTTGCTCAAAGAGAGTATAAAATATAAAGTTCGGCTCCGAATGTTTTCAACTTCAGTTTTAAGTTCACCACGACATGAACAAACTTAAGTTAACTTCTAAATTTCTATATAGAAGATAGGAAAAGTTATACTATGATTATGATTATTTTCCATGAAGATAAAAAGTTTCACTTTAATTCTAAATTTTCCTAAATCTTAAAATGACATGAAATATGCTTACGGCTCTACCAATCGTACTCTGTGCTTGTTCATAGACACGACGCGGCTTTTCCACTGATACTCTATGGCAGGTTATTGACACTACTGAGTTTAGTTCATGCATTAAATCAGTATTTTTTACGCAGTGACAGGATCAACATACAATTCATATCTGTAAAAAATGAAGATGAATTATTCGACGAAAGTATGTGCACATGAAAAAATCATCGTCGTATTGAATGCTGACAAGGAGAAATACCTGAACTATGAAACGAGTGCAAGTGGAGATCTTATTGGGAATGTATGCATACGTTGTCATGACAGTGAGGAGTTAAATTCCTTTGGTGTACCAAAGAATTTCCATCATGCAAGTGGTGGATATGCGAGAGTAACATTACCAGAGAAATTAGTAGTCAAAGAGAATGCCAACTTAAAAAAAATAGTTGATGAAGAGGGACAACTTCTAGCTAATGGTTCTGGTAGCATGTTAGCCGTTGATAGATCTTATCGTAATCTTTCCAGTGTTAGCATTCGAATGAAAGCAAAGGGAAAAAGAAGACATGCATACAGCTGCATCAACATCATAAATCATATCATGTCAATGTGCCAAAACTGCTATCTATGTAAAAATAATGTGACAATAGACAGTGAAATCGCAGGCAGAATAAAAAGGACATTAGCAGACAATATCATCAATGAATATAGAGATGAATTGACGGAAAGTGAAACGCAAGTGTACTAATAATGTATAATAGTGTATTTAACATATTTTTATATCAATATTCTACATGTCGTTATTTCATTAAAAATATCTAATGCATTATATTGTTAAGTGTTCATTATTTTTAGGATATGCTAGAATGTTAAACGTTCATAATATCTATTAAAAAGGTCAGAGATGTTAAAAAAATATTTTTAGAGATAATGATACTACTAGCAGGCTCAATTTTTCATAGAAGATAGAAAAGTTCAAGTTCTCTTCTGAATTTTACCAAAGAACACAATTCAATTCTAATTTCACCAGAGAAAATAAAAAGCTTACACTTCAGTTTTAAGTTCACCAAGACATAAAAAATTTAAAGTTCACTTCTAAATTTTTCCGTAGAAGATAGGAAAAGTTATACTATGATAGTGATTATTTTCCATGAAGATAAAAAGTTTCACTTTAATTCTAAATTTTCTTAAATTCAATTCCGAACTTTCTCAAAGAGTCAAATTTAAAGTTCTATTCCAAATATTTTCCCGGAACAAGAAAAGTCCCAAGACATAAAAAATTTAAAGTTCACTTCTAAATTTTTCCGTAGAAGATAGAAAAAGTTATACTATGATTATGATTATTTTCTATGAAGATAAAAAATTTCACTTTAATTCTAAATTTTCTTAAATTCAGTTCTGACTATTCTCAAAGAGATGAAAAATTTAAAGTTCTGTTCCAAATATTTCCCCGGAAGAAGAAAAGTTCAACTTCGATTCTGAATTTTCTCAATGAAAATGAAATAAGTTATTGATCAATTCTATTTTCCCTAAATAATAGAAAATTTTCCACTTCAATTCAGATTTTTCTCAAAGAGATGAAAAAATTTAAAATATTGTTCCAAATTTTTCTTAGAAGATAGAAAAGTTCAAGTTCTAATCTGAATTTTACCAAAGAACACAATTCAATTCTAATTTCTCCAGAGAAAATAAAAAGCTTCCACTTCAGTTTTAAGTTCACCAAGACATAAAAAATTTAAAGTTCAGTTCTAAATTTTTCCTTAGAAGATAGGAACAGTAATACTTTGATTGTGATTATTTTCTATGAAGATAAAAAGTTTCACTTTAATTCTAAATTTTCTTAAATTCAGTTCCAACCTTTCTCAAAGAGATGAAAAAATTTAAAGTTCTGTTCAATATATTTTCTCGGAAGAAGAAAAGTTCAACTTCGATTTTGAATTTTCTCATTGAAAATGAAATAAGTTATTGATCAATTCTATTTTCCAAAAATAATATAAAAATTTTCCACTTCAGTTCAGATTTTTCTCAAAGAGATTAAAAAAATTAAAATGCTATTCAAAATTTTTAACAGAAGATATAAAAGTTCAAGTTCTCTTCTGAATTTTACCAACGAACACAATTCAATTCTAATTTCTCCAGAGAAAATAAAAAGCTTACACTTCAGCTTTAAGTTCACCATGACATAACAAAATTAAAGTTCTGTTCTAAATTTTCCGTTAGGCTAGCTTAAGTTAGGTTAGGTTAAGTTAAGTTAGGTTAGGTTAGTCTACGTACGCGCGCGTACGTAGGCTAACCTAACCTAACCTAACTTAACCTAACCTAACTTAAGCTAGCCTAACCTAACCTAATTTAATCTTTAATCTAACCTAACCTAAGTTAGGTTAGGTTAAGTTAGGTTAGGTTAGCCTACGTACGCGCGCGTACGTAGGCTAACCTAACCTAACTTACCTAACTTAAGCTATCCTAACCTAACCTAATTTAATCTTTTTACCATGGTTAAGTTAGGTTAGGTTAGCTTATCATGAGCGCTCAGGATAATTTAAAATAAACAAAATTAAAAATTTAGAGATGTTTATAATTATTTTTTAATAATTATTTTTAACTAAACTAAACTATTGTTTTTGGTGGTTGGATGAATGAACTGAATTTAAGAAAAATTAGAAATAAATTGAAACTTTTTATCTTCATGGTAAATAATCAAAATCATAGTATAGTCATTCCTATCTTCTATGGAAAAATTTAGAATTGAACTTTAAATTTTCTATGTCTTTGAGAAATTAGGAACTGAAATGGAAGCTTTTTCATTTTCATCGGTAAATTTCAGAATTGAGCTAACTTTTTTTCTCTTCTCTAAGAAAATTCAGAGGAGAACTTGTAAATTTTGAACTTCTTCAAGAAAACTCAGAATTAAAGTGGAGCTCCAAATCTTCATGAAGAATGTTCACAATCAAAGCAAAACTTTTCCTATCTTCTATGAAAAATTTAGAACAATATTTAAAATTTTGTCATCTCTTTGAGAAAAATCTGAATTGAAGTGGAAAATTTTATATTATTTTTGAAAAACAGAATTGATCAATAACTTATTTCATTTTCATTGTGAAAATTCAGAATCGAAGTTGAACTTTTCTTTTTCCGGGAAAATATTTGGAACAGAACTTCAAATTTTTTCCTCTCTTTGAGAAAGGTCGGAATTTAATTTAAGAAAATTTAGAATTAAAGTGAAACTTTTTATCTTCATGGAAAATAATCACAATCATAGTATAACTTTTCCTATCTTCTATGGAAATATTTAGAATTGAACTTTAAATTTTTATGTCTTGGTGAACTTAAAAGTGATATTGAAACGTTTTATTTTCTCTGGAGAAATTAGAAATGAATTATGTTCTTTGGTAAAATTCAGAAGAGAACAAGAACTTTTCTATCTTCTATGAAAAATTTGGAACAGTATTTTAAATTTTTTCATCTGTTTGAGAAAAATCTAAACTGAAGTGGAAAATTTTTATATTATTTTGGGAAAATAGAAATGATCAATAACTTATTTCATTTTCATTGAGAAAATTCAGAATCGAAGTTGAACTTTCCTTCACTTCTTTGAGAAAATTTAAAATTGAAGTGAAACTTTTAATCTTCATAAAAAATAATCACAATCATAGTATAACTTTTCCTATCTTCTATGTAGAAATTTAGAATTGAACTTTAAACTTTTTATGTCATGTCGAACTTAAAACTGAAGTGGCAGCTTTTTATTTTCTATGGAGAAATTAGACTTGAATTGTGTACTTTGATAAAATTCAGAAGAGAACTTGAACATTCACGATCAAAGTATAACTTTTCCAATATTCTATGAAAAAATTTGGAACAGAACTTTAAATTTTTTTCATCTCTATGTGAAAAGTCGGAACTGAATTTAAGAAAATTTAGAATTAAAGTGAAACTTTTTATCTTCATGGAAAATAATCACTATCATAGTATAACTTTTCCTATCTTCTATGGAAAATTTAGAACAGAACTTTAAATTTTTTATGTCATCGTGAAATTAACGCTGAACTGTATGCCTTTTCTTGTCTCTGGAGAAATTGGATCTGAATTGTGTTCTTTGGTAAAATTCCGAATAGAACTTAAACTTTTCTATTTTCCGTGTAAAATTATGGATAGTATTTTAAATTTTTTCCTATATTCGAGAAGAATCTGAAATGACGTGGAAAATTTTTATATTGTTTTGGGGAAATGGAATTGATCAATAACTTATTTCATTTTCAATGAGAAAATTCAGAATCGAAGTTGAACTTTTCTTCTTCCGAGAAAATATATTGAACAGAACTTTAAATTTTTTCATCTCTTTGAGAAAGGTCGGAACTGAATTTAAGAAAATTTAGAATTAAAGTGAAACTTTTTATCTTCATAGAAAATAATCACAATCAAACTATAACTTTTCCTATCTTCTAAGGAAAAATTTAGAACTGAACTTTAAATTTTTTATGTCTTGGTGAACTTAAAACTGAAGTAGAAGCTTTTTATTTTCTCTGGAGAAATTAGAATTGAATTGTGTTCTTTGGTAAAATTCAGATTAGAACTTGAACTTTTCTATCTTCTAAGAAAAATTTGGAACAATATTTTAAATTTTTTCATCTCTTTGAGAAAAATCTGAATTGAAGTGGAAAATTTTCTATTATTTTAGGAAAATAGAATTGATCAATAACTTATTTCATTTTCATTGAGAAAATTCAGAATCGAAGTTGAACTTTTCTTCTTCCGGTGAAATATTTGGAACAGAACTTTAAATTGTTTCATCTCTTTGAGAATGGTCAGAACTGAATTTAAGAAAATTTAGAACTAAAGTGAAATTTTTTATCTTCATAGAAAATAATCATAATCATAGTATAACTTTTCCTATCTTCTACGGAAAAATTTAGAAGTGAACTTTAAATTTTTTATGTCTGTGGACTTTTCTTGTTCCGGGAAAATATTTGGAATAGAACTTTAAATTTAACTCTTTGAGAAAGGTCGGAATTGAATTTAAGAAAATTTAGAATTAAAGTGAAACTTTTTATCTTCATGGAAAATAATCACTATCATAGTATAACTTTTCCTATCTTCTACGGAAAAATTTAGAAGTGAACTTTAAATTTTTTATGTCTTGGTGAACTTAAAAGTGAAGAGTAAACTTTTTATTTTCTCTGGTGAAATTAGAATTGAATTGTGTTCTTTGGTAAAATTCAGAAGAGAACTTGAACTTTTCTATCGTCTATGAAAAATTGAGCCTGCTAGTAGTATCATTATCTCTAAAATTATTTTTCTTACATCTCTGACCTTTTTAATAGATATTCTGAACGTTTAACGTTCTAGCATACCCTAAAAATAATGAACACTTAACAAAATAATGAATTAGATATTTTTAATGAAATAACGACATGTAGAATATTAATATAAAAAATATGTTAAATACAATATTATACATTATTAGTACACTTGCGCTTCACTTTCCGTCAATTCATCTATATATTCATTGATGATATTCTCTGCTAATGTCCTTTTTATTCTGTTTGTGATTTCACTGTCTATTGTCACATTATTTTTGCATAGATAACAGTTTTGGCACATTGACATGATATGATTTATGATGTTGATGCAGCTGTATGCATGTCTTCTTTTTCCTTTTGCTTTCATTCGAATGCTAACACCGGAAAGATTGCGATAAGATCTATCAACGGCTAACATGCTACCAGAACCATTAGCTAGAAGTTGTCCATCTTCATCAACTATTATTTTTAAGTTGGCATTCTCTTTGACTACTAATTACTCTGGTAATGTTACTCTCGCATATCCACCACTTGCATGATGGAAATTCTTAGGTACACCATAGGAATTTAACTCCTCACTGTCATGACAACGTATGCATACATTCCCAATAAGATCTCCACTTGCACTCGTTTCATAGTTCAGGTATTTCTCCTTGTCAGCATTCAACACGACGATGATTTTTTCATGTGCACATACTTTCGTCGAATAATTCATCTTCACTTTTTACTGATATGAATTGTGTGTTGATCCTTCCACTGCGTAAAAAATACTGATTTAATGCATGCAATAAACTCGGTAGTGTCGTTAACCTGCCATCGAGTATCAGTGGAAAAGCCGCGTCGTGTCTATAAACAAGCACAGAGTACGATTGGTAGAGCCGTAAGCATATTTCATGTCATTTTAAGATTTAGGAAAATTTAGAATTAAAGTGAAACTTTTTATCTTCATGGAAAATGATCATAATCATAGTATAACTTTTCCTATCTTCTGTGGAAAAATTTAGAAGTGAACTTTAAATTTTTTATGTCTTGGTGAACTTAAAACTGACGTGGAAAATATTTGGAGCCGAACTTTAAATTTTTTCATTTCTTTGAGAAAAGTCGGAACTGAATTTAAGAAAATTTAGAATTAAAGTGAAACTTTCTATCTTCATAGAAAATAATCACAATCATAGTATAACTTTTCCTATCTTCTATGGAAAAATTTAGAACTGAACTTTAAATTTTTTATGTCTTGGTGAACTTAAAACTAACGTGGAAGCTTCACCTACGAAATACTAAGAAACCTTAGCTCAGAAAAGCCTGAAATTGCCAACTACTCATCCCAAACTAGAAGTTTCAGACAACAAAAACCTATGAGGGACTAAGAATCCTAGCTCTGAAAAGTCCAAAATGCAAACTACACCTCCCAAATCATAATTTTCTGAAAGCACACACCTATGAAATGCTAAGAAATCTAGCTCAGAAAAGTCAAAAATAGCAAACCACTCATTCCCAAATCATAGGTTTCAGTCAACACACACCTACGAAAGGCTAAGAAATCCAGCTCAGAAAAGTCAAAAAATAGCAACCCACACATCCCAAATCATAGGTTTCAGACACAACATACCTACGAAAGACTAAGAAATCTGGTTATGAAAAGTCGGAAATAGCAAATTGCATACCTCAAATCATAAGTTTCAGACAACACACACCTATGAAATACTAATAAACCTTAGATCAGAAAAGCCTGAAATAGCAAACTATTCATCCCAAACTATAGGTTTCAGACAACAAACACCTATGAGGGACTATGAATCCTAGCTCTGAAAAGTCCAAAAAGCAAACTAAAAATCCCAAATCATAATTTTCTGACAGAACACACCTATGAAAGGCTAAGAAACCTAGCTCAGAAAAGTCAAAAATAGCAAATTAACCATCCCAAATCATAGTTTTCAGACAACACATACCTATGAAAGGCTAAGAAATCCAGTTCAGAAAGGTCAAAAATAGCAACCCACCCATCCCAAATCATTGGTTTCAGACAACACACATCAACGAAAGACTAAGAAATCTAGCTTAGAAAAGCCCAAAATAGTAATTTACATATCCCAAATCATAAGTTTCAGACAACATTCACCTACGAAATACTATGAAACCTTAGATCAGAAAAGCCTGAAATAGCAAATTACACACCTCAAATCATAAGTTTCAGACAACTCACACCTATGAAATACTAAGAAACCTTAGTTCAGAAAAGCCTGAAATAGCAAACTACTCATCCCAAGCTATAGGTTTCAGACAACAAACACCTATGAGGGACTATGAATCCTAGCTCTGAAAAGTCCAAAAAGAAAACTACAAATCCCAAATCATAGGGTTCAGACAACACACACCAACGAAATACTAAGAACCTTATATCCCAAATCATAGGTTTCAGTCAACACACACCAACGAAAGACTAAGAAATCTAGCTTAGAAAAGACCGAAATAGTAATTTACATATCCCAAATCATAAGTTTCAGACAACATTCACCTACGAAATACTATGAAACCTTAGCTCAGAAAGGCCTGAAATAGCAAATTAGACACCTCAAGTCATAAGTTTCAGACAACACACACCTATGAAATACTAAGAAACCTTAGCTCAGAAAAGCCTGAAATAGCAAACTACTCATCCCAAACGATAGGTTTCAGACAACAAACACCTATGAGGGACTAAGAATCCTAGCTCTGAAAAGTCCAAAAAGCAAAACTACAAATCCCAAATCATAGGTTTCAGACAACACACACCAACGAAAGACTAAGAAATCTAGCTTAGAAAAGCCCGAAATAGTACTTTACATATCCCCAATCATAAGTTTCAGTCAACACACACCTACGAAAGGCTAAGAAATCCAGCTCTGAAAAGTCCAAAAGCAAACTACTCATCCAAAACTATAGGTTTCAGACAACAAACACCTATGAAAGGCTAAAAAATCTAGCTCAGAAAAGTCAAAAATAGTAATTTACATATCCCAAATCATAAGTTTTTGACAACAAACACCTATGAAAGGCTAAGAAACCTAGCTCAGAAAAGTCAAAAATAGCAAAATACTCATCAAAAACTAGATGTTTCAGACAACAAACAACTATGATTGACTAAGAAATCTAGCTAATAAAAGCCCGAAATAGTAATTTACATATCCCAAATCATAATTTTCTGACAACATTCACCTACGATATACTAGGAAAGCCTAGCTCATAAAAGTCTGAAATAGCAAACTACTCATCCCAAACTAGAAGTTTCAGACAACAAACACCTATGAGAGACTAAGAATCCTAGCTGTGAAAAGTCCAAATAGCAAACTACACATTCCAAATCATAATTTTCTGACAACACACACCTCTGAAAGGCTAAGAAATCAAGCTCATAAAAGTCAAAAATAGCAAACAACTCATCCCAAATCATAGGTTTCAGACAACAAATAGCTATGAAAGACTAAAAAATCCAACTCAGAAAAGTAAAAAATAGCAACCCATACAACCCGAATCATAGGTTTCAGACAAAATATATCAACGAAAGACGGGGCCTGGGGAGGGACTTTGAGGGTCTGGGGGGCCCTTGAGGGCCGGGTGGTCCTTTGGGAGCTTAGGGGGACCTTTGAGGACCAGGGGCTTCCTTCAGGGCTGGGGTAGGGGGATTGGAACCCTTTGGGGTTGGGGATAGAGGACCTCACGACACTGTTCAAATGGAACTTGTGTATTATAACGCCCACAGAGTTTCACCCTCAAATCCTCTTCTAAAATCTCTTCAAAAATCATCTTTTAAAACGTTTCTAACTGTTTCGCAGAAATAATTCCCTAAAATAATAATTTGTTCTGAAAAAATATAATAAAGCCTTAAAAAGTATTAAAATGGTGGCTCAGGAGCCTTTGGGGCGCCGGGGGGCTCTTTAGGGGGGGCGGGGGAGGGGGTCCTTCTGTGTCTCAATGCACAAAAAAATATTAAAAAATGGGGGAGGCAAGGGGGAGGGGGAGGAGGGGTGGGGGAGGAGGGGTGGGGAGGAGGGTGGGGAGGGGAAGGTCGAGGAGGGGGGAGGAGAGGGAGGGAGAGGGAGGGGGCCCTTTGGGGGCCAAGGGGGGGGAGGGGGCCTTTGGGGCCTGGGGAGTCCTTTGGGGTTGGGGTGGGGTATGAGGACCCTTCGGGGTTGGGGTGGGGTATGAGGACTCTTTGGGGTTGTGGTAGGGGACCTCATAACACTGTGCAAATGGAACTTGTGTATTATGACGACCACAGAGTTTCACCCTCAAATCCTCTTCTAAAATCATCTTTTAAATCATCTTTTGAAATGTCTCTAACTGTTTCGCCGAAATAATTCCCTAAAACGGTTTCGCCCAAATAATCCCTAATCGTAACTTCAGCGTATTCCTTTTGTTTTTGGCATCTCTGCGCTGACGCATTTGAAATTACTAAGAAACCTGATTCCCGCGCTAAAACAATTCATCGCTAAGATGTTTCTTGCAGAATTGTTTCCATGGCGTTTGGTTATTAATATCTTTTGGAGTTCGACCAGTAGAACTGTTTCCGAGGCAAAGACATTAATGACTTGGATCTATTCCTGGAGAATCGTTTCTAGGCGAAAATTTTTAAAGTCTGACAGATGATGTCATTGGTTGATGGATCTGTCAAGAAAGGGGAATTAATTTGTTGTTTCTGAGGGGAATTATTGATTCACGAAAGGGGAATTGAGGTCGACAGCACAGGTGTTCCAAATTCCTGGACACCTTGACATTCATCCCTAGCATGCACTTGTCCAAAACAACAACAACAACGAATAAATCCCTCAGGCCTAAAGATCAAAGAAGCCATGTTTGTTTCTTAATTTCCCCTTCGTGAACCAATACATTCCCCTAGCGATTATGTAAATCAAGTTCTCAGGTTAGGTTAGCCTAAAGATCAAAGAAGCCATGTTTGTTTCTTAATTCCCCTTCGTGAATCAATAATTTCCCCGTCGATTATGTAAATCAAGTTCTCAGGTTAGGTTAGCCAAACAACAATGAAGGCATGTTTGTTTCATAATTCCCCTTTCGTGAATCAATACATTCCCCCACCGATTATGTAAATCAATTTCTCAGGTTAGGCTAGCCAAACAACAAAGAAGCCATGTTTGTTTCTTAATTCCCCCTTCGTGAATCAACACATTCACCGAGCGATTATGTAAATCAATTTCTCAGGTTAGGTTAGCCAAACAACAATGAAGCCATGTTTGTTTCTTAATTCCCCTTTCGTGAATCAATAATTCCCCCGCCGATTAGGTAAATCACCCTCATGTCATTAGACGTGGCCAAACAACAACAGATCGATTGACCTTGAACTCCATTAGACTCGATCGATAATCCTTGAATAAACTATGCAAAAAAAAGCTGTAGGTGACAGCAGGGGTGGGCAATGGGAGTAGCACCTCCCTCTCTACTATTTGCAGTTACTTTTGATCGTTTTAAATTTGGCTTGATTGTTCATTTTATTACTGTACGTTTCATGGGTCATTTATTTATCCACTATGTTTATGTTTGATGAGACTACTAATTTTAATTTTCTTTCGTTTGGATGCCATTTATAAATTCGAGGTAATTTCTGTTTGTTTTAAGTTCAAATAATTATTTGACTTTATTTACGCTCGTCTTAGGCCTAAGATGAATTATTACTTAAAAAGAAATTCCATTAAAAACTTTTTTCGATTAATTTACCAAAGCGGATGTTCAAATATTGAGGAGGCTTGGAAAAAAGTATTATCTAATGTTCCTTTTATGTATTTTGGAGATCAGAATCCCTACCAACAAGTACGGGGAAAGTAAAGAGGGCTCCATAAATACATATCATTAGAAAAAAAAACGCGAAACGCAAGTTGAATCAAAAACAAACTTGGTCAGGGGTAGAACTTGATGTTCAATGTCAACATCTATTAGGGGATTTAGTGTCTTTGACGTGCTTTTTGGTTCTCGGGCACACTCTGACCTCTGTAGAGAGAATTGAATTCACTAATTCATGTCATCAGAACATCTGCCGGGATCGACTGCTGGATCTTAATCAAAGCTGATGAAAACTAAAATTAGGCAAATATCCTAATAGGTCTATTGAACTTTCAGTATCTTTACTTGACCCATCCTTTGAAATGGAGGAAGTCCCCGTGCTTGTCATTATGTCATCATCAGAATGGGTAGCGATGAATAGATCAACGTAATAGAAAGATTGAGCTAGTGTCATACCTGCTCGATTTTTAGTTCCAGAGCTGATGCAACCTCTTTTGGAAGTATGGGAGGGTGAATTGGGGGGGGGGTATATTAAAATAGATTTGGTGGAAATAAAGTGATGATTTGGAATTTGATAGATGGAAAATGGAATACGATATTAACTTTTTTAACAGGAGGGGTACTTAATTATTATCATTATTATTTACCGGAAATCCATCTCCATACAAAAACGATGAAGCACTACGAAAAAAAAGAGCAATAGGCTTTTCTAGGACATGTTTTCTAGAAGAAAAGACAATTCAAAAGAAAAAAGATACCAAAATAAAGAAGAACACAGGCACGAATGGTGAGGAAAAGTGAAATTGAAAGGCGAAGAAGAAGAGCTATGACTATCATGGGTGCCGGCTGGGGGCTGGGGGGGGGCATAGCTCCCCTGAAAATTAGGGACCATAAATTAATTATAAGGAAACCAAAGGAGAGAGAGCAAAATAGGGAAAAACCATTGAAAAAACGTGTTTTGCCCCATTGCTGGCTGCCTGTCAATAGATTTTGACCTTTAATAAGAAAAACATAAGTTCTAGTTTGTGGCTGAGTGACCCCTTTCCAGTTTTCCACAAAAATTTTTGGCACGTATCTATTATACGAGAAACACTCGAGAAGTGAAGTTTGGTTAATCCTAATGAAATAAAACAAAATATGATGAAAACTTAATACTTTATTAGCAAAATTAGGTTAGGTTAGGCAACAATCCCTTATCCTGGAAAAATATAATTGCCTGTTCTTCGGTCCTTCGCAAACTCCAAATCTTAATTTGAACATCCATGGTGAGACACTATATTCTATCACTATGCATTGCAAACTAACCGTTTATTTTCCAATCTGATCTTCACGATCCAAATTCTCGATTGTTTATCTGATCCTCGCGATCCGAATTCTTGAGTGTTTTTCGTATAATACATAAGTACCAAATTTTTTTCAATATGATTTGGTTGGAGCAACAAAAAAAAAATCAAATTTTTCATAGTAATGAATGGTAAGTAAATAATGATCCTTGCCAATAATGAGAGCATAAGAGCCTAACTGTTGATAACATTCAATAAAAAAGTCAGCTTTTTATGGTGATCCTAAATATGTATTTGTTTTTTAGTGAGTAGTGCAGTTATTAGTACACCAGAAAGTTCGAATAATTATAGAAAACACAAGGAAAACAACTTAACAAGCGGCGACTTCGTTAAAAATATGCCGTCAACTTTTGCTTGCATTGCAAGAGTACCCATGAGCTGATATATGAAGCCACTATAATCAGAAATTTTTTCCCTAAACGGACTTCTGGGAATTTTTGTATTTTCCCCCTGAACGGATACGTTTTTTGTGTTCTATTATCATTTATTTTTTCCAGGATTGATTGTACTTATCTAGTTGTAATTTTGAAACAAATTTAATTGTTTTACTGTTATGAAGTATAAAGGTGTCAAATATTTTGGTTTTTGGTATTCAATATTGAATTAAAATATTGAATTAAAAATGTTTACTTGATTTTCTTAATCTTGGTTTTAATGTTTTGCTTTGAACAAACTACTTTGATAATTCGTTTCTTTTTATAAACACTGAGTCTAAGGGCATTAAATATTTTGGTGTTTGATAATCAAGTTCAATACTGTCGATATTGCTAAAAAATTATTCGTCCAACGCATCGGCATTGCTCAACAGAACTGGTTGCTGGAAGTTTATATCTTAGTTTATGTAAGTAGGCTATTGTTTTGTGTATTTTTTTGTAATTGCTGACTTTTTCCATTTCTTATATAGGCCTACTTTTACTTTAATTGACATATTTTTTTCATCGCCATTTGAAAAATGTTTGTCTCTAATGTTCATTAAATAAAAAAAAAAGAAGATTTTTTTAAACTGAAAGTAAGGAGCAACATTAAAACTTAAAACGAACAGAAATTATTACTTATATGAGGGAAGTTGCACCCTCTTCAACACCTCGGTCTCCACGCTACAGTTTTTCGGCACTTTAAAAAAATTTACTTATTGTTCTAATTAAACGACCCTTGTGTCTCAGTAGTTGTTTTTAAAGAATTGGGAAAATTTTTTACTTTTGAGTAAAGAGCGAGGTATTGAGGAGGGGGCAACCCCCCTCATATACGTAATATTTTCTGTTCGTTTTAAGTTTTAATGTTGCTCCTTACTTTCAGTTGAGAAAAATAGTTTTTTTATTTGATTTCTGTTTGTTTTTTAATAACGCCAGGATACCTGGCTCCCCCTACATGGAAAAATCCCCATCCCCATCTAAATATCCTCTGGGCAATTAAATCCTAGCGAAAAATTACCCCGAACAGCTACCTTTAACATCTCCACGCCTAAAATTGAATCGGTAAAGAGAAAGCAAGACAGAAATTCTGGCAAGTTCACCCAGTATAAATTTGTTCCTGAAACGCTCAACCCCCGGAAACTTCCCTATCCATTGAAAATTCTCCCCGTGCAAAATCCTCCCAGTAGAAAATATGTCTTCGCCTCCCCACCCGAAAATGTAAGCATACTTCGCAATAACAAATACTATAGTAAACAATGTACAAATTTTATAATTTAAAATCTTTCCCAGGGGGCTTTAGGGGGGGGGGGATCATTTATCTCCAAAGACATATTTATTGGGCCTTTCAGCTATGCTAAACAAAAACCTATCTCAAAATTCTGATCGGACGATTTTTGGGAAAATGGCGTGGGAGGGGGCCTAGTTGCTCTCCAATTTCTTCGGTCACTTAAAAGGGAACTATAACTTTTCATTTCCGTTAGAATAAGGCCTCTCCTGACATTCTAGCCCCACTGGCTCGATACGATCGCCCCTGGAAAAAAATAAATAAACACGCATCCGTGATCTTCTGCTGTTAAAAAATTACAAAATACCACATTTTTCCGCTGAATCTGGTTTGATCAACTAGAATCTGGTGGTGTGGTTTTCATTAAAATTCTGTGACTTCAAGGGGGTCTTTCCACGTTTTTTTTTTTAAATCAGACAAATTTTCTTTGGCTGGCAGCTTTTGATGGGAAAGACTAAACTTAATTAAACTTATATATTTGGAATCAGCATAATAAGTCAATTTTCTATTATATATCTATTGCTATTCCATTTTTTAGAGTTTCTGTTACTATTGATCCAGGTCACTCCTTGCTTACAATTAGTTACCACAAACTATCAAACAAATACAACTTAAAAACAATAGGGAATTTTTTTCCAAGACAGTGCAATTTAAATCGGTGAATATTTCAGCCCTATGTCCCAGGGCCGTCTTCAGCACAACATAAAAGAAAATATATATGTATATATATAAACAACTTACATTAAAATACGAATTACATTAAATTACAGTTAATAATTTCATTTTATTTCGTTTCAATGAATTCATCCTCTCTCATCATTTTATTTATCAGTCCTGGTTGAACTTTGTTGAAGTAAGGATGCTTGGGCTGTTTTAAAAGTTTTTAAAAGCATTTTTAGTTTTAAATTTCGTATTATAATGTAAGTTGTTTATATATATATATATTTTCTTTAATGTTGTGCTGAAGACGGCCCTTGAACATAGGGCTGAAATATTCACCGATTTAAATTGCACTGTCTTGGAAAAAATTTCCCTATTGTTTTTAAGTTGTATTTGTTTGATATGGAAAGGCAGTATGGTCTTCGTCAATATTTATCACAAACTGTTTAATCAAACGGTTCGTGGTAACGAACTGTAAGTAAGGAGCGACCCGGCTCAAAAGTAACAATAACTAGACAAAACAGAAATTTGACAAGAATAGATACATCAAAAGAAGAGGATTATGCTGATTTTAAATATATCAGTTTCGTCAAGTTTAGTTCAACCCATCAAAAGTTACGAGCCTGAGAAAATTTGCACTATTTTGACAAAAGGGAAAAAGTCAAAGAATCCTAATGAAAATCACAGCATCAGATTCAGCACATCAGAGAGCCCTGCTGTAGAGGTTTCAAGCTCCTATCTGCACAAATGTAGAATTTTAAATTTTTTGCTAGAAGAAAGATCACAGATGCGTGTTTATTTTTTTTTATTATTTTTTTTCCCAGGGGTCATCGTATCGGCCCAGTGGTCCTAGAATTTTGTGAGAGGGCTCATTCGAACGGAAAATACAAGTTCTAGTGCCCTTTTTAAGTGACCAAAAAATGGAGGGCAACTAGGCCCCCTCCCACGCTCATTCTTTTCCCAAAGTCACTGAATCAAAATTTGAGATAGC
The DNA here is from genome assembly GCF_049724085.1 of Artemia sp. Qi Xiang Cuo. Classification (NCBI taxonomy): domain Eukaryota; kingdom Metazoa; phylum Arthropoda; class Branchiopoda; order Anostraca; family Artemiidae; genus Artemia; species Artemia sp. Qi Xiang Cuo. The sequence goes on along the minus strand of NC_142802.1, from coordinate 59,257,883 downwards.
AATTTTGTTCAGCTTAGTTGAAAAATCTAATAATTATGTCTTTGAGGACAACTAAATCCCCCAGAGTCCCCAGGGGAAGGGCTGGGAATTATGAACTCTGCCCATTGTTTATATACAGGATTGGTTATTGGTAAGTGTACAGACATTTTCAGGGGAGGAAAGGATTGATATGGGGGGGGGGGAGAGAATGTTCGGGGCAATTAGGTTACGTGTGAAGATCTTTTCATGGAAGAATTCTTCACGGGGGAAGAGGATTTCCATGAAGGGGATTCTGTGTTTCCCAACATTATTTTTAAAAAAACAAGTTTTTTCAACTGAAAGTAAGGAGTAACATTAAAACTTAAAACAAACCGAAATTATTACGTATAGGAGGGGGCTATTCCCCTCCTCAATACCTCAGCGTAAAGAGCGGGGCGTTGAGAAGGGAACTGCCCCTTTCATATACGGAATAGTCGAACAAATAAACTTTCAAATGGGGATAAATCCATTTATTTAGACAGTGAAAAAACAGGTACAAAAGTCCAGATATTTCGGTCACATATACAGCGATAAATAAATGGATTTATCCCCATTTGAAAGTTTATTTGTGCGTCTTAGAACGGCTGGTTGGTCTAAGAAAACAACACCTAATTTAAAGGTGTTATGTCGAAAATACGGAATAGTTTCTGTTCGTTTTAAGTTTTAATGTCGCTCCTTACTTTTGTCAAAAAACTTTTTTTTTATTTAATTACACATCAAAATCCAAACAGAGATCGTTGAAATATTGATCGTTTTTTTATGCGTCAGCAAAAGTATTATAGTCAAAAAACTTTACGGTTTCATGAAGTGTAGTTAAATGAATAGAAAATGTTTTTTATAAGGAGCAAGTTTAAAACTTAAAACAAATATAAATTACTCTGTGAATAAGTGGGACTGTCCCCTCCTCAACATCTTGCTTGTTAAACAAAAGGTTTTTAGCCCTTTGAATAATCTTTTTTTTTTCTATTTGCAAATTTTCTTTAAAAATATAGACAAACGCTAAACTTCAGTAAACAGTAAGGAGCTAAGGAGGAGACAGCTTCCTTCATATAAATCAAAATCTGTTCAAATAGGTCTCAAATCTGTTCCTTGCTTTCAGTTGAAAAACTTTTTTTTTATTTAACTTCTGATTGTTTTTCAAATCATACCCAAGCCTAACCAAGATAAAATTTAAGCTACCGGTCCCTTAAATCCCTGGTCAATTGATTTTAAAATGTGTAAATTAATAATTGTGCATTATAGGTATGAATTGGCAATGAATAGTAATTTTTGATAAAAAGTTCTTGTTAATATCACTGCTAAAGAATTTCAGTTGGATGAAAAAGAGTATTTTTGTTTGTATGGATGGAAATTCTGTGAGACTTTTCATTTTCTGCATAACTGAAGCTATCACAACCTCTCCAATAGGATTTTCTTATCGATAAATACATTACATACATTTATTATTATTATTTATTTCTAACCCACACTGTACAGAGGTACAATACGTGGAGTATCACGAGGAAAAACACATAAAATGCAACACAAATCAATATCAAATAGTTCGTGGTAACGAACTGTAAGTAAGGAGTGACCCGGCTCAATGGTAACCGAAACTGAAGAAAACGGAATTTTGATACCAATAGATACATCAAAAGAATCAGATTTTAATGCTAATTTCAAATATATAAGTTTCATCAAGTTTAGTACTACCTATCAAAAGTTACGCGCCTGAGAAAATTTGGCTGATTTTCGAAAAAAGGGGAAAGACCCATTAAAAGTCATAGAACCTTAATGAAAATCACACCATCATATTCAGCGTATTAGAGAACCCTACTGCGGAGGTTTCAAGCTCCTATCTACAAAAATGTGGTATTTTGCACTTTTTGCCAGAAGAAAGATCACGGATGCGTGTTTATTTATTCGTTTGTTTGTTTTGTTTTTTTTTTGTTTTTTTTTTCCCAGGGGTGATCGTATCGACCCAGTGGTCCTAGAATATCGTGGGAGAACTCATTCGAAAGAAAACTGGAATTTCTAGTGCGCTTTTTAAGTGACCAAAAAATAAAGGGCAACTAGGCCCCCTTCCACGCTCATTTTTTCCCAAAGTCACCTAATCATAATTTTGATATAGCCATTTTCTTCAGCATTGTTTGAAATATTATAACTATGTCTTTTAGGATGACTTAATCACCCAAAGTCCCCGGGGGGAGGGCTGAAAGTTATGAACTTTACTAAATGTTAACATATAGTATTGGTTATTGGGAAGTATACAGACGTTTTCAGAAGGGATTTTTTTCTGGTAGGGGGGGGGGAGTGGGTAGGGGGTTATGTGGGAGGATCTTACCATGAAAGAAGTGTTCATGGGAGAAGGGACATTACTATGGAGGGGGCGCCGGATTTCCCAGCATTATTTAAAAAAAGATCAGAAATTATACATAAAAAAAACAAGTTTTTTAACTGAAAGTAAGGAGCAACATCAAAACTTAAAACGACAGAAAACATTACGTATATGATTGGGTTCATCCCCTAGTCAATGCCTCGCTCTTTAAGCCAAAGATTATTTAGTACTTTCATAAGAGCTATTTATTCTAATTAACGGCATTTGTGATTAAGGGGTCATTGTTAAAGAATTGGAACGAAATTCGATCTTTAGTTTAAAGAGCAAGGTATTGACTAGGGGGCGAACCCTCTAATATACGTATTAAAAATATAAGAATATAGAGGTTCGTTACGTAAGTTAATTCGTAAGTTAGGTATATTTATTACTAATAAAAACGTTCGTAAATAAAATTAAACAGGTTTCGAGAAAGCCATTTAATCAAATAAAATTAAAATTAGTATTCAATTTATGTTGTAATTATTCATTTACATTTATCAGAAATCAAAACATTTATTAATTAACGTACTTAAAAACAATAAATAAAAAAAAAACAAGTTTTTTTAAATGGAAGTAACTCGTGAAAATAAAACTTAAACCGAACATAAATTATTCCGTTTATGAAGGGGAAAGTCCCCACTGCTACGCCACACTCTTTGTGCAATAGTTTTATTTTCTCACAACTTTATTTTTTTTTAAATAAAAAACTTTAGCGTAAAGAGCGAGGCGTTGAGGAGGGGACAGCCCCTTTCATATACGGAATAATTTCTGTTCGTTTTAAGTTTTAACGTCGTTCCTTACTTTCAGTTAAAAAAACTTGTTTTTTTTATATTTTAGAAATCAAAGATTACCAGTTACAGAGTAACACATAAAAATTTAAAAGAAACTAAAGCAAAAGAGAAATAACATGAAAGGAGGGGGAAAAGAGAAAAAGAGAAAAAAAATCACAACTTGCAGAATCTAATAAGCAGTAACATTCAGAAATATGGACACAAGCTATCATTATTATTATCATTATTTGATTTTTACTCACTCTTTACAATACTAAAATATGTAGAGTGACCAAACAGAGAAAAAAAACTAAACAAATAAAAGAAAAACAAACTTACGACTGAAAAATCCTGATAAGGTGATGGTGTGGAGAAAAACGGATACAAGCAGTATTTGAAAGTTTTCTGCGTAGTGCTTCCAGTTTTTTAATAATATTATGAACACGAAATTTATTAATAATTATCCAGTTTTTAGTCCAAGGTGGAAAAAACAACAAAAATTTACAAAATCTAAAATAATTAATCCGGATTCTTTTGAACTCATTTTTCTTAAGTACTTCTAGAAGTACTAGAAGTGTTATTAAAGAAAGAAATTTACATTTATCTACATTAAGAGAAAGGCCTATGTCTGAAAAAGAAGTGGTAACACAAGAAACCATATTAGATAAACCAGTTTTAGTACGGCTTATAAGAAGCAGATCATCAGCGTAAGCCAGGTATAAAACATCAGAAAAACCGGAGAGATAGGTAGCCGATATCTTTGCCAGAACTCCTGAAATACATAAATTAAATAGGATCGGATATAAAACTCCACCTTGCCTTAAACCTCTTTTCAATTTAATAATAGAAGATTGCACAGATTTCAGCCGAAGAAAAGAATTAGAGTACAAGTACCGAAGAAGTAAAATAACCGATAGATTGACACCGCAACCACGAAGAGCAGAAAAAAGCTGACTATGACATACACTATCAAAAGCTTTTGATAGATCTAAAGTACAAAGATATATACTCCTTCCCTTAGAAGAATTTTCAAGGAGCAAAGAAGATAATACAACCTATGTGTTGACAACCTAATCCGGGCTTAAATCCAAACTGGTTATATCTCTCAAGCATATTATTAGTCACAAAAGGTAGTAATACATGCTCAAGAAATTTACTAAAAGTGCAAGAGACAGTAATAGGTCGGTAAGAAGAGTAAATTAAAGGAGAAATTCCCTTCTTTAAAATTGAAGAGACAGTACCACACAAAAAACTCTCCGGTACACTAGAAGTACAAATACACATATGAAGAAGTAGGTGTATATGGTCAATAAGGGGGGAGCAATCTAATAAAAGGTGAAATCTAGATATACCATCATTATCAACATTATCTGATTTAAGTTTATTAATTGCTTCATTTACGGATGAAAGAGAAATGGTAACATAAAGACGCTGAGATAGAGGGGTACTAAAAATAGCAGAAAGAGAATGAGTATACAAAGAATGCACATGGTAATTAACAATAGAAAAATAGACGAGTAATGGCCATGCCAAGCAGAAGCAGGAAGACAATCACTACTTGGCACATCACTTCTAATCGACATAGAATTGATAACTTTTCGCCATTCTCTCTTTGACAATGGAAAATCCATACCACGATAACGCATTGACTTAAGATATTTTTTATATTCACTGTGCGTCTTACGCTTAAGGTCAGATAAAATTCCATAAGGTGGTCTATTACATTCATTCCAGAATTTTAACCAAAATTTAGCTTTATTTTTCAAAGTTTTTAAATTAGGATCTAAAGACCAAATAGGTTTTTGCGTACCACATCTAACACGTTGTAGCGGCACTGCAACTGCCTCGGTATCTTTTACACATTTAATTATTATAATAGCAATCCAGGTCCTTTTTGCAATTCACTTGCATAGAGCTCTGAAGCTGATGGTGGGGAACTCGCATAACAGATAGCAGGCTTGTTAGTATAAACACATAGAGAGGAGCATCAGCTCTCTTCCGATTACTTTTTTCAAGCCATTTTGAAGACCAGGGTACTTTTCAAATACTTGCTGGGCTTAAATTCAGCGTAAGAGTAAATGAGATAGGGAGATGGTCTAAGTCTTGTTCTTCAGCATGTACAAACACTATTGATGCAATAATACTAGGTGAGCAAATAATGTGATCAATATTGCTCTTACTGCCTGAATGGTGAATATAAGAATACGGATGAGTTTTGGGTATAATATGATAAGATGGAAGGCAATCTAACAACAATTCACTTCTCACTGATGAGTTATTAGTAGAAAGGGGTCAGGAGGTCGTGACGGGAGTCCATATATGGGCATAGAGTCCCTAGGGAGAACACGTGGTTAATGGGGTCAATGACCTCTTTTTTCCAAGGTCGATGTTGTTGTTGTTGTTGTTTTGGCCATGTGCATAGAGTCATTAGGGAGAACACGTGGTTAATTAAAGCGATTGGGAATTTGGAACACCTGTGCTGTCAGTCATTAATCAAATTGTTTCCGGGCAAAGTTTAATAATGTCTGACAGGTACTGTCAATCATTAATCAAATTGTTTCCAGGCGAAGTTTAATAATGTCTGACAGGTGATGTCAAGATTGATTGATATGTCACGAAATGGGAATTAATTTGTTGTTTCTAAGGGGAATTATTGATTCACGAAAGGGGAATTAATTTGATGTTTCTAAGGGGAAGGTGGGGAAGATATATATTGATTGCGTAATCGAAGGGAGAGAATTCCCGAGAAATTGATTACATAATCGGTAGAACCCTATAAGGAGCTCGTGACGGGAATCCATTTATGGGCATAGAATGACGTAATAAACTAGGACAAATGGATTTCTGAGAAATTGATTACATAATCGGTAGAACCATATCAGAAGGTCATGATGGGAATCCATTTATGGGCAAGAATGAGCAACTAGACAATTGGATTTCGAGAAATTGATTACAAATCGTAGAACCTATCGAGTTGACATAATGGAGTTATCAATCTGACGGAAATTAATTACATAATCGGTAGAACTCTATCAGAAGGTCATGACGGGAATTCATTTATGGGCATAGAATGACGTAATCGACTAAGACAAGCAAGTTACTTTCATAATGTCCCTCCTAAACCCAGTTCGCACCTTAAAGTACTTATCTTTTTCACCCACATCTATACTTTACAGCTTTTTGGATACCTCAACACCAAGAAATACTTTTCAAAGATCATTTCAGAGCAAGTTACTTTCTTAATGTCCCTCCTAAACACATCTTCCAACTTGAAGTACTTATCTTTTTCGTCCCACAACTATACTTTACAGCTTTTTGGATACATCAACATCAAGAAATACTTTTCAAAGACCATTTCATAGCAAGTTACTTTCTTAATGTACCTCCTAAACCCATGTTGCAACTTGAAGTACTTATCATTGTCATCCTCAACTATACTTTACAGCTTATTGGATACCTCAACAACAAGAAACAGTTTTCAAATACTATTTGAACTCAAGAAACATTCTCAATTTCCCTCGGAAAATCCTATTCAAACTAGAATCTCTGATCTTTATCACGCACGACTATACTTTACAGCTGTTTAGTAAACACATAACCAAGAAATAGTTTTCAAAGACCATTTCAGATCTAGTTACATTCATTCTGTCACTTCTACACTCTATTTCCAACAAGGAGTAATCATATTTTTTACCAACAATTTACCATTTAAGAGAATAGTAAACCTAAACACAAAGAAAAAAATATAATCTACAAATTAAGATAAATTTAAAATATTAATATCCCTCCTAAAAACATTTTGCAACTTGAAGTACTTATATTTTTCACCCACAACTATACTTTACAGCTTTTTGGATACCTCAACACCAAGAAATACTTTTCAAAGACCATTTCAGAGCAAGTTACTTTCTTAATGTCCATCCTAAACCCATTTTGCGACTTGAAGTACTTATCTTTTTCACCCACAACTGTACTTTACAGCTTTTGGATACCTCAACACCAAGAAATACCTTTCAAAGACCATTTCAGAGCAAGTTACTTTCTTAATGTCCCTCCTAAACCCATTTTCCAACTTGAAGTAATTATCTTTTTCACCCACAACTATACTTTACAGCTTTTTGGTTACCTCAACACCAAGAAATACTTTTCAAAGACCATTTCAGAGCAAGTTACTTTCTTAATGTCCCTCGTAAACCCATTTTCCAACTTGAAGTACTTATCTTTTTCACCCACAACTATACTTTACAGCTTTTTGAGTGTCCCAACACCAAGAAATACTTTTCAAAGACCATTTCAGAGCAAGTTACTTTCTTAATGTCCCTCCTAAACCCATTTTCCAACTTTAGGTACTTATCATTTTCACCCAAAACTATACTTGATATATATTTTTTGAACTATACACATAGAATTTCTTTTCAATGACCATTTCAGAGCAAGTTACTTTCTCAATGACCGTCCTAAGCCCATTTTTCAACTTGAAGTACTTATCTTTTTTATCCACAACTATACTTTACAGCTTTTCGGATTCATCAACACCAAGAAATACTTTTCAAAGACCATTTCAGAGCAAGTTATTTTCTTAATGTCCCTCCTAAACCCATTTTGCAACTTGAAGTACTTATCTTTTTCACCCAAAACTATACTTTACAGCTTTTTGAGTGTCCCAACACCAAGAAATACCTTTCAAAGACCATTTCAGAGCAAGTTACTTTCTTAATGTCCCTCCTAAACCCATTTTCCAACTTGAAGTACTTATCATTATCAACCACAACTATACTTTACAGCTTTTTAGATACCTCAACACCCAGAAATACTTTTCAAATACAATTTAAGATCAAGTTACTTTATTATTGTACCTCCTAAACCCCTTTTCAATCTAGAACTAGTTATATTTTTCACCCACAACTGTTCTTTACAGCTTCTTTGTTACCTAAACACCAAGAAATACTATTCAAAGACCATTTCAGAGCAAGCTTCTTTATTAACATCCCTCCTAAACACATTTTTCTGATTGAAGTAATTATCATATTCATCAACGACAGTATTTTAGAGCTGTTTTGTTACTTGAACACCAATAATTACCTTTCAAAGACCATTTCATAGCAAGCTACACTCCCCAAATACCTGCTCAGCTCAAGTTCCAAATTTAATAACTTATCTTTTTCACCCACAACTATATTTTACAGCTTTTTGAATACTTCAACACCAAGAAATACTTTTCAAAGACATTTCAGAACAAGTTCTTTTCTTAATATGCTTCCTAAACCAATTTTACAAATTCTAAATTTTTCCATAGTAGATAGAAAAAGCTATATCATAGCTGTGAATATTTTCTCGAAAGATAAGCAGTTCTATTTCAATTTTAAATTTTCTCAATTAAGTGAAGAAAAGTTCAAGTTCTCTTCTGAATTTTCTCAACGAAAAAGAAATTAGTTTTTATTCAATTCTATTTTTCCAAATAATATAAACATTTTCCACTTTAGTTCAGATTTTTCTCAAAGGGATGAAAAATTTAAAATACTGTTCCAAATTTTCTCAACAAAGTGAAGAAAAGTTCAAGTTCTCTTCTGAACTTTACCAAAGAACACACTTCAATTCTAATTTCTCCAGAGAAAACAAAAATCTTCCACTTCAGTTCTTTATTTCAAAAAGACATAAAGAAATTTAATGTTCAATTCTAATTTTTCGGTGGAAGATAGAAAAAGTAATCCCCAACCCGAAGGAACCCCCGGTTCCCCAAAGGCTCCAGGCCCCCCCACCCCCGGTCCCCACAATGCCCACCAAAGGACACCGAACCCAAAGGCCCCCAAAGGCCCCCCGACACATCCAAAAGACCAACAAACAAAAATTTATCTTAGAAATAATATTTTTCATCACTGATAACACTTTTCTGTTCGAACTAGCAAGTTTTGTACCAAAGATACCAAATATTTTCATAGAAGTAACATTTTTTTATTGTGATAACAACTTTTTTGTCAGAAGTAGCAAGTTTTGCTTAACACTAACAAACCCACTCATCAAAGTAATGATATTTTACTTTAATACTAACATACTTTTACTGAACACACGCAAATTTCTCTTAGAAATAATATTTTTCATCAATGATAACACTTTTTCTGTTCGAACTAGCAAGTTTTCCACCAAAGATACCAAATTTTTTCTTAGAAGTAACATTTTTGATTGTGATAACAACTTTTCTGTCAGAAGTAGCAAGTTTTGCATAACACTAACAAACATTCTCATCAAAGTAACGATATTTTACTTTAATACTAACATACTTTTACTTAACACTCACAAATTTTTTTCAGAAATAATATTTTTCATCACTGATAACACTTTTCTGTTTGAACTAGCAAGTTTTCTACCAAAGATACCAAATATTTTCATAGAAGTAACATTTTTTGATTATGCTAACAACTTTTCTGTCAGAAGTAGCAAGTTTTGCTTAACACTAACAAACATTCTCATCAAAGTAATGATATTTTACCATAATACTAACATACTTTTACTGAACACGCAGAAATTTCTCTTAGAAATAATATTTTCGTCAGTGATAACATTTTTTCTGTTCGAACTAACATGTTTTCTACCAAAGATACCAAATTTTTTCGTAGACGTACCATTTTTTTATTATGATAACAACTTTTCTGTCAGAAGTAGTAAGTTGTGCTTAACACCAACAAACACTCTCATCAAAGTAATGATATTTTACCCTTAAAACTAACATACTTTTACTGAAAACAAATAAAGTTCTCTAAGAAATATGTTTTTCAACAATGATAGACCTTTTTCTGGCCTAAATATCAAGTTTTCTAGCAAACATATCAAATATTTTCTTATAATTATCAATTTTTTATTCTTATAACGACTATAATGTCAGAAGTAGCAAGTTTTGCTTAACACTAACAAACCTCCTCATCAAAGTAACAACATTTTACCCTAATACTAACATACTTTTACTGAACAAACAAAAATTTCTCTTAGAAATAATATTTTTCATCAATAATAACACTTTTTCTGTTTGAACGAGCAAGTTTTCAAGCAAAGATACCAAATTTTTTCTTAGAAGTAACATTTTTTTATTGTGATAACAATCTTTCTGAAGTAGCAAGTTTTGCATAAAACTAACAAAAATTCTCATCAAAGTAACAATATTTTACTTTAATACTAACATACTTTTACTGAACACACACAAATTTTTCTCAGAAATAATATTTTTCGTCAATGATAACACTTTTTCTGTTCGAACTAGCAAGTTTTCTAGCAAAGATACCAAATTTTTTCTTAGAAGTAACATTTTTTGATTGTGATAAAAACTTTTCTGTCAGAAGTAGCAAGCTTTGCTTAACACTAACAAACCTTCTCATCAAAGTAACAACATTTTACCCTAATACTAACATACTTTTACTGAACAAACAAAAATTTCTCTTAGAAATAATATTTTTCATCATTGATAACACTTTTTCTGTTCAAACTAGCAAGTTTTCTAGCAAATATACCAAATTTTTTCATAGAAGTAACATTTTTTGATTGTGATAACAACTTTTAAGTCAGAATTAGCTAGTTTTGCTTAACACTAACAAACATTCTCATCAAAGTAACGATATTTTACTTTAATGCTAACATACTTTTACTGAACACACACAAATTTCTCTTAGAAATAATATTTTTCGTCAATGATAACACTTTATCTGTTCAAACTAGCAAGTTTTCTAGCAAAGGTACAAAATTTTTTCTTAGAAGTAACATTTTTTGATTGTGATAGCAACTTTTCTGTCAGAAGTAGCAAGTTTTGCTTAACACAAACAAACCTTCTCATCAAAGTCATGATATTTTACCTTAATACTAACATACTTTTACTGAACAAACAAATATTTCTCTTAGAAATAATATTTTTCATCACTGATAACACTTTTCTGTTCGCACGAGCAAGTCTTCTACCAAAGATACCAAATATTTTCATAGAAGTAACATTTTTTTATTGTGATAACAACTTTTCTGTCAGAAGTAGCAAGTTTTGCTTAACCCTACCAAACATTTTCATCAAAGTAATGATATTTTACCTTAATAATAACATACTTTTACTGAACACACAGAAATTTCTCTTAGAAATAATATTTTTCGTCAGTGATAACACTTTTTCTATTCGAACTAGCAAGTTTTCTACCAAAAATACCAAATTTGTTCTTAGAAGTAACATTTTTGATTCTTATACCAACTTTTCTGTCAGAAGTAGCAATTTTTTCTTAAAACTAACAAACATTCTAATCAAAGTAATGATATTTTACCTTAATACTAACATACTTCTACTTACCACACACAAATATCTCTTATAAATTATATTTTTTATTAGTGATAACACTTTTTCTGCTCGAACTAGCAAATTTTCAACCAAAGATACCAAATTTTTTCGTACAAGTAACATTTTTTGATTGTGATAACAACTTTTCTGTCAGAAGTAGCAAGTTTTGCTTAACACTAACAAACCTTCTCATCAAAGTAACGACATTTTACCTTAATACTAACATACTTTTACTGAACACGCACACAAAGTTCTCTTAGAAATAATATTTTTCACTTCTATGTCTGAATCTATTTGTTTACATGTCTGGGTTGGTGTTTGGTTAGGTTAGGTTAGGTTAGCTAAGTTAGGTTAGGTTAGCTAGTAAACATTTCTCCGTGTTTAAGTTAGGTTAGGTTAGGTTAACTTATCATGAGCGCTCATGATAAGCTAACCTATCCTAACTAAAGCATGGTACAAAGTCGACATGGGTGGATTTTCCGCTGAGTATGGTTAGGTTAGGTTAGATCAAGTTAGGTTAGGTTAGGTTAAGTTAGGTTAGGTTAGCCTACGTACGCGCGCGTACGTAGGCTAACCTAACCTAAACTAACCTAACTTAACCTAACCTAACTTGATCTAACCTAACCTAACCATACTCAGCGGAAAATCCACCCATGTCGACTTTGTATCATGCTTTAGTTAGGCTAGGTTAGCTTATCATGAGCGCTCATGATAAGTTTACCTAACCTAACTTAAACATGGAGAAATGATTACTAGCTAACCTAACCTAACTTAGCTAACCTAACCTAACCTAACCAAACACCAACCCAGACATGTAAGCAAATAGATTCAGACATAGAAGTGAAAAATATTATTTCTAAGAGAACTTTGTGTGCGTGTTCAGTAAAAGTATGTTAGTATTAAGGTAAAATGACAGAAAAGTGTTATCAGTGATGAAAAATATTATTTCTAAGAGAAATTTTTGTTTGTTGGTCTTTTGGATGTGTCGGGGGGCCTTTGGGGGCCTTTGGGCTCGGTGTCCTTGGGTAGGCATTGTGGGGACCGGGGGGCCTGGAGCCTTTGGGGAACCGGGGGTTCCTTCGGGTTGGGGATTACTTTTTCTATCTTCCATCGAAAAGTTAGAATTGAACTTTAAATTTCTTTATGTCTTTGTGAAATAAAGAACTGAAGTGGAAGATTTTTGTTTTCTCTGGAGAAATTAGAATTGAAGTGTGTTCTTTGGTAAAGTTCAGAAGAGAACTTGAACTTTTCTTCACTTCGTTGAGAAAATTTGGAACAGTATTTAAAATTTTTTATCCCTTTGAGAAAAATCTGAACTAAAGTGGAAAATTTTTATATTATTTGGAAAAATAGAATTGAATAAAAACTAATTTCTTTTTCATTGAGAAAATTCAGAAGAGAACTTGAACTTTTCTTCACTTCATTGAGAAAATTTAAAATTGAAATAGAACTGCTTATCTTTCGAGAAAATATTCACAGCTATGATATAGCTTTTTCTATCTACTATGGAAAAATTTAGAATTTGTAAAATTGGATTAAGAAGCATATTAAAAAAAGAACTTGTTCTGAAATGCCTTTGAAAAGTATTTCTTGGTGATGGAGCACTCAAAAAGCTGTAAATTATAGTTTTGGTTGAAAAAGATCTGTACTTATTTTTTGAAAATGGTATGAGGAGGGATAAATATTATGGTACTTTCTCTTAAATTGTGATTTTTAAGTATGTTTGTAGTTTATGTAACCGTTGTTCTGTTATGTAATAGTTGTGGTTTAAAGCGATAAGTACTTCAGGTTGGAGAATTGGCTTAGAAGTGGCATTATAAAAGAAAGTTGCTCTGAAATAGTCTTTGAAAAGTAATTCTTGGTGTTGAGGTATCCAAAAAGCTGTAAAGTATAGTTGTGGGTGAAAAAGATAAGTACTTCAAGTTGGAACATGGGTTTAGGAGGAACATTAAGAAAGTAACTTGCTCTTAAATGTTCTTTCAAAAGTATTTCTTGCTGTTGTGACACTCAAAAAGCTGTAAAGTATAGTTTTGGGTGAAAAAGATAAGTACTTCAAGTTGCAAAATGGGTTTAGGATGGACATTAAGAAAATAACTTGCTCTGAAATGGTCTTTGAAAAGTATTTCTTGGTGTTGAGGTATCCAAAAAGCTGTAAAGTATAGTTGTGGGTGAAAAAGATAAGTACTTCAAGTTGGAAAATGGGTTTAGGAGGGACATTAAGAAAGTAACTTGCTCTGAAATTGTCTATGAAAAGTATTTCTTGGTGTTGAGGTATCCAAAAAGCTGTAAAGTATAGTTGTGGGTGAAAAAGTTAAGTACTTCAAGTTGGAAAATGGGTTTAGGAGGAACATTAAGAAAGTAACTTGCTCTGAAATGGTCTTAGAAAGGTATTTCTTGGTGTTGGGACACTCAAAAAGCTGTAAAGTATAGTTGTGGGTGAAAAAGATCAGTACTTCAAGTTGGAAAATGGGTTTAGGAGGGACATTAAGAAAGTAACTAGCTCTGAAAAGGTCTTTGAAATGTATTTCTTGGTGTTGAGGTAACCAAAAAGCTGTAAAGTATTGTTGTGGGTGAAAAAGATAATTACTTCAAGTTGGAAAATGGGTTTAGGAGGGACATTAAGAAAGTAACTTGCTCTGAAATGGTCTTTGAAAGGTATTTCTTGGTGTTGAGGTATCCAAAAGCTGTAAAGTACAGTTGTGGGTGAAAAAGATAAGTGAAAAAGATAAGTACTTCAAGTTGCAAAATGGGTTTAGGATGTACATTAAGAAAGTAACTTGCTCTGAAATGGTCTTTGAAAAGTATTTCTTGGTCTTGAGGTATCCAAAAAGCTGTAAAGTATAGTTGTAGGTGACAAAGATAAGTACTTCAAGTTGGAAAATGGGTTTAGGAGGGACATTAAGAAAGTAACTTGCTCTGAAATGGTCTTAGAAAAGTATTTCTTGGTGTTGAGGTATCCAAAAAGCTGTAAAGTATAGTTGTGGGTGAAAAACATAAGTACTTCAAGTTGCAAAATAGGTCTAGGAGGAACATTAAGAAAGTAACTTGCTCTGAAATGGTCTTTGAAAAGTATTTCTTGGTGTTGGGACACTCAAAAAGCTGTAGAGTATAGTTGTGGTTGAAAAAGATAAGTACTTCAAGTTGCAAAATGGGTTTAGCAGGGACATTAAGAAAGTAATTTGCTCTGAAATGGTCTTTGAAAAGTATTTCTTGGTGTTGAGGTAACCAAGAAGCTGTACAGTATAGTTGTGTGTGAAAAAGATAAGTACTTCAAGTTGGAAAATGTGTTTAGGAGGGACATTGAGAATGTAACTTGCTCTGAAATGGTATTTGAAAAGTATTTCTTGTTGTTGAGTTATTACAAATCTGTAAAGTAAAGTTATGGGTGAAAAAGATAAGCATTGCACCTTTCAATATGGATTTAGAAGGAGAATTAAGAAAGTAACCTGCTCTGAAATGGTCTTTAAACGGTATTTCCTGGTGCTGAGGAAAACAAAAAGCTGTTAAGTATAGGTGTGGGTGAAAAAGATAAGTACTTAAAGTTGCAAAAAGGGTTTTGGATGAACAGTAAGAAAGTAACTTGCTAAGAAATTGTCTTTGAAAATTATTTCTTGGTGTTGAGGTAACCAAAAAGCTGTATATTATAGTTGTGGTAGAAAAAGATATGTATTTCATGTTGCAAATAGGGTTTTGGGGTGACATTCAGAACGTTAATTGCTCTGGAATGGTCTTTGAAAAGTATTTCTTGGTGTTGAGGTAACCAAAAAGCCGTAAAGTATAGTTGTGAGTGAAAAAGATAAGTACTTCAAGCTGTAAAATGAATTTAGGAGTGACATTAAGAATGTAACTTGCTCTGAAACGGTCTTTGAAAAGTGTTTCTTGGTGATGAGGTATCCAAAAAGCTGTAATGTATAGTTGTAGGTGAAAAAGGTAAGTACTTCAAGTAGGAAAATGGGTTTAGGAGGGACATTAAGAAAGTAACTTGCTCTGAAATGGTCTTTGAAAAGTATTTCTTGATGTTGATGTATCCAAAAAGCTGTAAAGTATAGTTTTAGGATGAAAAAGATAAGTACTTCAAGTTTGAAAATGGGCTTAGGGGGGACTTTAAGAAAGAAACTTGCTCTGGAATGGTGTTTGAAAAGTATTTCTAGGTGTTGAGGTATCCAAAAAGCTGTAAAGTATAGATGTGGGTGAAAAACATAAGTACTTCAAGTTGGAAAATGGGTTTAGGAGGGACATTATGAAAGTAACTTGCTTGTCTTAGTCGATTACGTCATTCTATGCCCATAAATGAATTCCCGTCATGACCTTCTGATAGAGTTCTACCGATTATGTAATTAATTTCTCAGAAATCCATTTGTCCTAGTTGATTACGTCATTCTATGCCCATAAATGGATTCCTGTCAGGACCTCCTGATAGGTTTCTACCGATTATGTAATCAATTTCTCAGAAATCCAATTTTCTTAGTTGATTACGTCATTCTATGCCCATAAATGAATTCCCGTCATGACCTTCTGATAGGGTTCTACCGATTATGTAATCAATTTCTCAGAAATACATTTGTCTTAGTTGATTACGTCATTCTTTGCCCATAAATGGATTCCCATCATGACCTTCTGATATGGTTCTACCGATTATGTAATCAATTTCTCAGAAATCCATTTGTCCTAGTTTATTACGTCATTCTATGCCCATAAATGGATTCCCGTCACGAGCTCCTTATAGGGTTCTACCGATTATGTAATCAATTTCTCGGGAATTTTCTCCCTTCGATTACGCAATCAATATATATCTTCCCCACCTTCCCCTTAGAAGCATCAAATTAATTCCCCTTTCGTGAATCAATAATTCCCCTTAGAAACAACAAATTAATTCCCATTTCCTGACATATCAATCAATCTTGACATCACCTGTCAGACATTATTAAACTTCACCTGGAAACAATTTGATTAATGATTGACAGTACCTGTCAGACATTATTAAACTTTGCCCGGAAACAATTTGATTAATGACTGACAGCACAGGTGTTCCAAATTCCCAATCGCTTTAATTAACCACGTGTTCTCCCTAATGACTCTATGCACATGGCCAAAACAACAACAACAACATCGACCTTGGAAAAAAGAGGTCATTGACCCCATTAACCACGTGTTCTCCCTAGGGACTCTATGCCCATATATGGACTCCCGTCACGACCTCCTGACCCCTTTCTACTGTTATTTATATCCGTATTGAGGTCACCAATGATCATATAATCTAGAGAAATAGAAAGAATTTTTTCCACTAAAAACTTCAACGTGTTAAAAGCCTTAGCATATCTAGCCATCGATCTGGAAGAACGGTCATAATAAGGCAGATAAGAATTAATGAAAACTATAGTGCCCATATGAACAGCCCATAAAAACTCATCCGAGTAAAAAATCACCGGCGAAACCAAATTAGGATTGCACTTAAAAAAAAACAAGCTTGCCCGCCGGATGGGCGGCCTCTAGTGGTTCTGGCTGTAGTAAAAAACACATCATGATGAAGGCTCTGACGCACAACGTTAATGCTAAAGTGTGTAAGAAGATGCTCCTGTAAACAGACCAAATCAAAATCTTTGTAGAGCTCATCAATAATGAAGTCCTTATCCTTTGTACTATTGATATTAAACAATACAATTGAAAACTCCAAAGTCATCGCAAAAAGTGGGAGCGCGATATTAGTTCCTGAGATGCAGGGCAGGACAGGCTATAAGAAGCATGATTTTTACCACAGTTAGCACACTTGGGAGCAGCACTACAAGGACTATCCTTAGTAGAAAGATGTGGCCCAGTATATCTGGCACATTTCGGGATATTGCTGGTGCAAGCACTTTGAAAGTGATCGCATGATCGACATTTGAAGCCGCATTTAGCTATTTCCTTAAATTCGTGAATTCGAAAAAATTCATATCCAACTTTAATTCCTTCTTTGAAATAAGCAGACTGAGTGAAGAAGTCTTCAAATCCAAGCTTGACTGACATAGTCTGGCTCAGTCGATTTGCACTTTTTATACCTTGCAGTCTATTAATAACTGAAAGGTCGACATCAACTGGGAAACCTCTGAGAATCCCAAAAAAGCGCTTGGATCGTACTTTAACTGTTACTCCGGTACTAAAGTTCTGAACTGATGTACAAAAATCTTCAGTTGCAGATTTATCGATTTTGACATACCATCTGTCATTAACAGGTTTCACACTACAAAGTAATTCATGCCCAGCTATTTGATCGAGAACAGATTTGCGTTTAATCGGATCAGACAGATCTGAAGGCACTTTAGAGACAATAACTGTCGCATGAGTGTCAACTGCTGGGGTAGGTTTGGGTAGTTGAGGAAAATTCAACTGATAATTGTCAAGTTTCCTTGACATTTCAACAACCACTTGTTGCAGCTCATTAAACTTAGAGAGTAAAGAAGTATAAGTATTTGTAGGGAGACATGGCACCTCTGTAGGTCGCTTTATCACAAACATAGGTACAAAAATGTCGCTACTGACAAGAGATCTTAACAGAGAAATAATGTCACTAAAATGATTAGAAAGTGCATTGTTCCCTTTACGTACTGGGCAATCCGATTCAGGAGCAGTTATTTTCCACACTAAACTTTTAACTTTTTTGACTGTGATCACACCGAAAATGTCCAGACCGAGTCCTCTGGTTAAATCTTCGTAAGTTGTGTTTAGCAAAAAGTTTTGAATAAAATTAAGCACCGGAGAGGATCCAAGTTCAAGTACCTTGTCAGAGCTTTTCCTGTCACACACAATCGCCACACAAATTAAAAAGTCTATATTAATTCAAGAAAAAATACTGAATTAATAGATATCGATATATAGGCCAAACTAAAAGCAAACTAGATTCCATTTTATAATCCTCTTAAAGTTAACTCAGGTCAACAACTCACTTATAATAAATTATGACCTCACCAAAACAAATCCAGACAGGAAAAATATCCAATTCAATTAAGGTGTTACCTCACTGAACTCTGAAAAGAACATTTGTTTAAGTACTTCATATAAATAGAAAAAGAAAAGTATTACCATTTTAATTACTGAAAACGAAGTTCCTATCAGTATTTGCCGCCGTAAAGAAATGTCTTGGGGGGAGGGGGGGCTGATGATGGCCTGCATCGCCTTTTTCATCTCAATGCTGGTAGATGTGGGAACGTGACGTTTATACTGTATTATTTAAAAAAAACTTTTTCCACAAAATAAGTTTTTCAAAGAAAAGTAAAGAAATCCATTAAACAAAAATGAGCAAAAATAAAATCAAATAATCTACCAAGCGTGAAACTACTGCAAATCAGCATTGATCAATAAATGAAACTAAAAACGTAAAGAAATTACAATAAATAGCCGAGTCAAACTCAAAACGAGCAGAAATTAACATAAGTTGGGCTCAAAACCCCTAAACCTTCCCAAGGCTATGACATAATTTGCACTTTACTGAAAAAAATATAAATGTTTTTACTTTTATAACTTTAATAAATCAAATAATATTAACATTTTGATTACTAAATATCAGTATATGTATATTAAACTGACAATGCACATTCTAAGTTCTGGAAATTAGGTATTTGAGGATGACAACCCCGGCCCTCAGGGCAAGGGTTGTAAGTTATGCCTTGGCGGCATATAAGGTTTTTATTGAAAGCTTTGTCGTAGAAACTTCAAAAGGGCTCATTTGATTGGAAATTGAAAGGGATTGTGCCTTTTTTTATAGTTGAAAGTGATGAGAGAGCGACAAACGCCCCTTTACTGAAAAAATATAAATGTTTTTACTTTTATAACTTTAATAAACCAAATAATATTGACATTTTTATTATTAAATATCAGTATATGCATATTTAACTGACAATGCACAATCATTTGTATTTTTTTCAGTGAAGTACAAATTATGTTATGGCCTTGGGAAAGTATAGGGGTTTTGCGGCCTACGCATGTTAATTTCTGTTCGCTTTGAGCTTGGCTCGGTTATTTATTGTAATTTCGGTTCGCTTTTGGTTTCATTTATTTATCGATACTGATTTGTGGTAGTTCCACGATTGGTTGATTAGTCGATTTTATTTTTGCTCATTTTTTATTAAATGAAGTTCTTTAATTTTCTTTGAAAAACTTATTTTGTGGAAAAAGTTTTAAATTAATTTCTGTTTCTTTTATATTGACATAGTCTTTTCAGGGAAAAAGAAAATAATATTTTAAATCTTTTCGTTTTTTAAGACTTTATAGTTTGGCCTGCTATTTGTATCCTGGAGAAACATTTCCAGCAATTTTTAACAACATACACCCTTTTAAAAATCTGGACACAAATAATAGTGTTTAATTTCGTTTCATACCTCCTCTAGTTGACCTGAAATAGAAAACTTGATACCATTCGCAAGAAAATCTGCTTACTTTCTTTGATAGCTTGGATACACTTACGCTATTTTGACTTGGTTAAATTTTAAGAGCAGAAGTGGGCCCGAAAGTTTGAACATGATACCCTCAGTCGTCCTTGGGATACTGTTGAGATGCCTTATTGGGAATTAACATTAACACAATGCATTTTGATTTAATCTTAAGGCAACATTTAGTTTTTAAACATTAAGGCAAATGGGAAGGTGGGCGTGGGAGGGGGATTAGTTGCCCTCGAATCACTTTCAGCTATTAAAATGGGCATTAGCCCTTTCTATTTTCAACCGAAAGAACCCCTTTTGAAGTTCCTATGACAACTCCTTTAATACGAAGTGCCCTGGTCTAAACAACAACAGCAACAACAACAAAAATTATACATTATACCCACATCGATCTTTCCTATGAGAATTTCAATCCTTCCAATCACTTTCGACTATTAGAAAGGGCACTAGGTCTTTCGATTTCTAATCGAATGAGCCCTTTTTGAGTTTCTACGATAACGCTTTCTATAAATACCTTATATGCCTCCAGGGCATAAATTACAACCCTTACCCTAAGGGCTGTGAGAGTGATTGTCATCCTCTAAGACATAATTTCCAGAAATTCCAACTACGTTAAACGCAAAATGGCTGTCTCAAAATTTTGATTGGATGTGGTTTGGGAAAATGGTGGAAGTGAGAGGGGCGTTTGTCGCTGTCTCATCACTTTCAACTATTAAAAAGGTACTAGCCCTTTCAATTTCCAATCAATTGAGCCCTTTTGAAGTTTCTACGACAAAGCTTTCAGTAAAAACCTTATATCCCCCCAGGGCATAACTTACAACCCTTGCCCTGAGGGTTGGGGTTGTCATCCTCAAAGACCTAATTTCCAAAACTTTCTACTACGTTGAAAAAACGGCTATCTGAAAATTTCAATTGGATGTGTTCGGGGGAATGGTGCGCGTGAGAGGGTGGTTAGTTACCCTCCAATCACTTTCAACTATTAAAAAGGGTACTAGCCCTCTCAATTTTCAATTGAATGAGCCCCTTTTAAAGTTTTTACGACAACTCTATCTATAAAAACCTTATATGCCCCAGGACATAACTTACAACCTTTGCCCTGGGAGCTCTGGGGGGTTTGTCATCCTTAAATACATAATTTCCAGAACCATCAACTACTTTGAACAAAATGGCTATCTCTAAACTTTGATTGAATGTGTTTGGGGAAATAGTGGGAGTGAGAGGGGGCTCAATTACTCTCCACTTACTTTCGACTTTTAAAAAGGACAATTTCAATTTCCAAACAAATGAGGCATTTTTGAAATTTCTACAACAACTTTCTATATAAACCTTACATGCCCCCAGGTCATACCTTACAACCCTTGAACTGAGGGCTCTGAGGGGGTTATCATACTAAAAGACCTAATTTCCAGAACTTTGGACTACGTTGAACAAAATATATATCTCAAAATTTTTATTGGATGTGTTTGGGGAAATGGTGGGCGTGAGAGGGGGTTTAGTTGCCCTCCAATCACTTTCGACTATTAAAAATGCATTAGCCCTTTGAATTTCTAATTGAATGAGCACTTTTTGATGTTTTTACAACATCGCTTTCTATAGAAACCTCACTTGCCCCCAGGGCAAAACTTCCAACCCTTGCCCTGACGGTTTTGGGGGGAGGGGTTGTCATCCTTAAATACCTAATTTCCAAAATTTTCAACTACATTGAATAAAATGGCTATCTTAAAACTGAGGGCTCTGAGGGGGTTATCATACTAAAAGACCTAATTTCTAGAACTTTGGACTACGTTGAACAAAATATATATCTCAAAATTTTTATTGGATGTGTTTTGGGAAAAGGTGGGCGTGAGACGGGGGTTAGTTGCCCTCAAATCACTTTTGGCTATTGAAAAGGGCACTAGCCCTTTGAATTTTCAATCGAAAGAGCTCTTTTTCAAGTGTCTACGACAAAAATTTCAATAAAACTTATATGCCCTCAGAGTATAACTTATAACTCTTGCCCTGAAGACTTTGGTGGGAGTGTCCTGCTCAAAGGCATAATTTCCTGAACTTTAAACTGCGTGAAACAAAATGGCCATCTGAAAAGTTTGATTGGATGTGTTTGGGGAGAAGGTGGGTATTTGAGGGGGGGCTAGTTGCCCTCAAATAACTTTCGACTATTAAAAGGGTTACCAACCCTTTGAATTTCCAATAAAATGAGCCCTTTTTCAGGTTTCTACGACAAGGATTTCAATAAAGACCTTATAAAACCCCAGGGCATAACTTATACCACTTTCCCTGAAGACTGTGGGGAAGTGTCCTGCTCAAAGGTATAATTTCCTGAAGTTTAAACTGCATGGAACAAAATGACTATCTGAAAATTTTGATTGGATGTGATTGGGGAAATGGTGGGTGTGGAAGGGGTCCTAGTTGCTTTCCAATCACTTTCGACAATTAAAATTGGCACTAGCCATTTCAATTTCCAATCAGATGAGCCCTTTTTGAAGTTTTTACGACAACGCGTTCTATAAAAACCTTATATGCCCCCAGGGCATAACTTACAACCCTTGCCCTGAGGGCCGCGGGGGAGTTTCCTCCTCAAAAACATAATTTCTATCTAGAAATCAACAATGTTGAAAAATAATGCTATCTAAAAATTTGATTGGGTGTGTTTGGGGAAAAGGCGGGCGTGAGAGGGGGGTTAGTTGCCCTAAAATCACTTTTGACTATAAAAAACGGCACTAGACCTTTGAATTTCCAATCAAATGAGCCCTTTTTCAAGTTTCTACGATATAGATTTCAATAAAAACTTATATGCTCCCAGGGCATAACTTAGAACCCTTGCCCTGTGGACTGTGGGGAGAGTGTCCTGCACAAAGGTATAATTTCCAGAAATTTAAATTGCGTGGAACACAATGGCTATCTCAAAATTCTGATTGGAAGTGTTTGGGGAAATGGTGGGTGTGGAAAGGGTGTTAGTTGCCGTCCAATCACTTTCAACTCTTAAAAAGGGGATGCGCCATTTCAACTTCCAATCGAATGAGCCCTTTTTGAAGTTTCTACGACAATGCGTTGTATAAAATTATATGCCCTCAGGGCATAACTTATAAGCCATTGCCCTGAGGGCTGTGGGGGTTTGTCATCCTCAAAGACCTAATTTCCAGAACTTAAAACTACGTTGAATAAAATGTCTATCTAAAAATTTTTATTGGATGTGTTTGGGGAAAAGGTGGGCGTGAGAGGGGGGTTAGTTGCCGTCTAATCCTTTCGACTATCAAAAAGGGCACTAGCCCTTTGAATTTCCAATCGAGTGAGCCTTTTTTAAAGTTTCTATGACAATGCCTTCTATAAAAACCTTATATGCCCCCAGGGAATAACTTACGACACTTGCCCTGAGGGCTGTGGGGGAGTGTCCTCCTGAAAAACATAATTTCTATCTGTAAATAAACTACGCTGAACAAAATGGCTATCTAAAAATTTTTGTTGGATGTGTTTTGGTAAATGATGGGTGGGGGAGGGGTATTAGTCGCCTTCCAATCGCTTTTGACTATTTAAAAGGGCACAAGCCACTCGAATTTCCAATTGAATGAGCCCTTTTCAAAGTTTCTAAGACAACTTCTTCGATACGAAATGTTCTGCTCTAAAGGAAAAAAATAATAAATAACCTTACAAACCCCCGGGGCATAACTTACAACCCTTGCCCTGAGGGTTGTGAGGGGGAGGGGTTGTCATACGTAAGGACCTAATTTCCATAGCTTTCAACTACTTTGAATAAAATGGCTATCTAAAATTTTGATTGGATGTGTTTCGGGAAAAGGTGGGCGTGAGAGGGGTTTAGTTGCCCTCAAATCACTTTCGACTATTAAAAAAGGCACTAGCCCTTTGAATTTCCAATTGAAAGACCTCTTTTCAAGTTTCTACGACAAAGATTTAAATAAAAACTTATATGCCCCCAGGACATCTTTAAACTGCGTGAAATAAAATGGCGATCTAAAAATTTTAATTGGATGTGTTTTGGGGAAAGGTGGGCGTGAGAGGGGGGTTAATTGCCCTCAAATCACTATCGACTATCAAAAAGGGCACTAGCGCTTTGAATTTTCAATCGAATGATCCCTTTTTGAAGTTTCTACGACAAAGATTTCAATAAAAACTTATACTCCACCAAGGCATAACTTATAACCCTTGCCCTAAAGACTGTGACGGGAGTGTCCTGCTGAAAGGTATAATTTCCTGGACTTTAAACTGCTTGGAACAAAATGGATATCTAGAAATTTTGACAACTCCTTCGATACGAAGTGCCCTGATATGGAAAAAACAAAAACAAATAAATAAATAATAAATTGTGCCAACATTGTTCTGTACTTAAGCAGCACGATTGCGCTGCCCATAAAATTGTCGAAGTGGAAAGGGTGTTAGCTGCCTTCCAATCACTTTCGACTATTAAAAAGGGCACTCGCCATTCCAATTTCCAATCGAATGAGCCCTTTTCGAAGTTTCTACGACAACTCCTTGGATTCAAAGTGCCCTGGTATAGAAAAAAAAATAATACATTGTGCCAACATCGTTGTTTACTTAGGTACCGCGATTGCACTGCCTATGAAAAAGGGCAATTTCAATTTCCAAACAAATGAACCCTTTTTGAAATTTTAATAAAAACCTCATATACTCCCAAGGCATAACTTACAACTCTTGCACTGAGGGCTCTGAGGGGGTTATTATCCTAAAAGACTTAATTTCCAGAACTTTCAACTACGGTAAACGCAATGGATATCTTAAATTTTTATTGGATGTGTTTGTGAAAATGGTGGGCGTGAGAGGGGCGTTAGTCGCTATCCAATCACTTTCAACTATTAAAAAAGGCACTAGCCCTTTCAATTTCAGATTGAATAATTCTTTTGAAGTTTCTACGACAACGCCTGCTGTACAAACCTTATATGCCCCAAGGGCATAACTTACAACCATTGACCTGAGGGTGTGGGGGAGGGGGTTGTCATCCTCAAAGACATAATTTCCGAAACTTTCAACTACGTTGAACAAAATTTAAAAATGCTATCTCAAAATTTTGATTGAATATGTTTGGGAAAAAGGTGGGCGTGAGAGGGGGGCTAGTTGCCCACAAATCACTTTTAACTATTAAAAAGGGCACTATCCCTTTGAATTTCAAATCGAATGAGCCCTTTTTCAAGTTTTTTACGACAAAGATTTCAATAAAAGCCTTTAATGCCCCAAGGGCATAACTTATAACCCTTGCCCTGAAGACTGTGGGGGGAGTGTCCTGCTCAAAGGTATCATTTCCTGAACTTTGGACGTCGTGGGACAAATTGGCTATCTCAAAATTTTATTGGATGTGTTTGGGGAAATGGTGGGCGTGGAAGGGGTGTTAGTGACCTTCCAAAATTTTGAGATGGTGGCCATCTCAAAATTTTGATTGGATGTGTTTGGGGAAAAGGTGGGTGTTTGAGGGGGTTAATTGGGGGCCATTTCAATTAACAATCGAATGAGCCCTTTCTGAAGTTTCTACGAAATCAACTACGTTGTTTCAACGACAACGCGTTCTATAATAACCTTATATACCACCAGGAAAAAAACTTACAACCCTTGCCCTGAAGGCCGTGGGGGAGTGTCCTCCTCAAAAACATAATTTCTATCCAGAAATCAACTACGCTGAACAAAATGGCTATCTCAAAATTTTGATTGGATGTGTGAAGGGAAAAGGTGGGCGTGAGAGGGAGGTTAGTTGTCCTCCAGTCACTTTCGACTATTAAAAAGGGAACTAGCCCTTTGAATTTCCAATTGAATGAGTCTTTTCTGAATTTTCTACGACAACTTCTTCTATAAAAACCTTATATGCCCCGAGGACATTATTTACAACCCTTGTCCTGAAGGCTTTGGGGTCCTCCTCAAAAACATTATTTCTTAGTGGAAATCAACTACGCTGAACAAAATGGCTATCTCAAGATTTTGATTGGATGTATTTTGGTAACTGACGGGCGTGGAAGGGGTGTTAGTTCTCTTCCAATCACTTTTGACTATCAAAAAGGGCACAAGCCACTCCAATTTCCAATTGAATGAGTCCTTTTCGAAGTTTCTACGACAAATTTTTCGATACGAAGTGCCCTTCTCTAAAGGAAAAAAAATAATAAAATAACACACTGTGCTGACGTTGTTCGTATGTATCCCCAGGGCATAACTTAAAACCCTTGCTCTGAGGGTTGTGGGGGAGTGTCCTCCTCAAAAAAATATTATCTATCTGAAAATCAACTACGTTGAACAAAATGGCTATCTCAAAATTTTGATTAGATGTGTTTGGGGGAATGATGGGCGTGGACTGGGCTAGTTGGCCTCCAATCACTTTCGACTATTAAAAAGGGCACTAGCCCTTTGAATTTCCAATCGAATGAGCTTTTCCTGAAGTTTCTACGACAACACCTTCTATAAAAACCTTTTATGCCCCAAGGGCACAACTTACAACCCTTGCCCTTAAGGCCGTGGAGGAGTGTTCTCCTCAAAAACATAATTTCTATCTGGAAATCAGCTACGCTGAACAAAATGGCTATCTCAAAATTTTTATTGGATGTGTTTCGAGAAATGGTGGGCGTGGAAGGGGTGTTAGTTGCGTTCCAGTTGCTTTTGACTATTAAAAAAGGTCACAAGCCACTCCAATTTCCAATTTAATGAGCCCTTTTCGAAGTTTCTACGGCAACTTCTTTGATACGAAGTGCCCTGCTCTAAAGGAAAAAAAATAATAAATAGTACATTATGCCAACATCATTCTTGTTTGCCCTCAGGGCATAACTTAAAACCCTTGCTCCGAGACTTGTGGGGGAGTGTCCTCCTCAAAAATATATTTTCTATCTGGAAATCAACTACATTGAACAAAATGGCTCTCTCAAAATTTTGATTGGATGTATTTGGGGGAATGATGGGCGTGGGGGGGGGGGCTAGTTGCCCTCCAATCACATTCGACTATTAAACGACCAAAACTATCTGGTTTGTCAACAAACCCATGTGTTATTATGAATTTCTAATTGTGGATTATTGCCTCAAATAGTGAGTCAAAGACATTTTTCCATACCTAGTGTGTTATTTTCCTTATTAATAGACCCTAAAGGGTTATATTATACTCACCTACCTTGGATTTTTATTGTGTTTGATTTGTTTCTAGTTGGTGATATATAAGTGTAATTCCCTAGAGATTTCAACGTGTCCTAATTTCGACTTTTCTTTGTCGCTGTTGCCGCTCCGAAGTTGCCAATATAATTTCTTTTGGGCGAATTTGAAAAATCAGCCAAAAAGTCGGCAGCCGAAAACGTTTGAAAAGTTTGGTTATCATATTCAAAGTCCAGTGAAATTTCGTCAAAAAGCCACCAACAGAACAGAGAATTGAAGATTGTGTGATTTAAATGTGTTTGTCTAATTAGGCTAAACTTACAAGACCTCTGTCAAGAGATTTAGATAGTAAATGACTTCAGCATAGGCTTCAGTCTAGTCAAGGTTACTTTGCTGAATTTCATCGGCTGTCGAGTGAGGATTGGTTGTCTGAAGAATTATCTGGATCTAAAATCAAATTCTTTTGAAGAATTTTCCATGCAAAGCGAGCAGCGAAATAATATTCCCGATAGGTAAACGTACACAGGTTGTAAGCAGAAGAGGGGCGGGTGCCTGCCGCAAGAGCCGTACGTACCTGCTGGTATTTAGTTACCCTTAAATTGCGGGGAATAGGTGAGCAGGTCCCGACGCTTCCCTTATACTTGTGTACGCTATCCGAAAATTGCGTTGAATGCTGTGACGTGAGCAATGGGGACTCTCGTACGCAATGCTGCACTGAATTTTCTCACGCGATCCATGCAAGCGGGGAACAAAATTGAAAGCATTGTTAAGCGAGCTGTGGAATTCTTTGATCATGCTGAAATTCTTAGTGCGAAGGAGAAACTTATAACGCTTGCCAATGAGATTGGTTATGATTACGTCTATCGGAAAACGGCAAACGATTCTGATAACGCGATGGAAATGGCGAAAATCCTAGCCCTTTGCGCTAAAGAGAAAAAGCCCTTGCCTACTTTCGTAATTTTTGATCCGCAGGAAGTGCCCACCTGCCCTGATGAGGTCAGTGCCTGCGTGAGAATAAAAGTAAACGAGATGTGTCGAAAGTTTGATGCCGGATTTGGGGCTATCGCGGATAATATCAAACTTGCATCTGAACAGTGTGCTCAGCAGCTCGCGGGGTTATCGCAGCATTGTACTACAATACGCGACGCTATTTCCCAGGGCTCACCCACTCCCCGTTCAGCAGCGAATCCGCCATCGAAGCCACTTTACTCGGTGGTTGTGAAAGCAAACGATATGCCGCCTGAGTTAACCTCCCCACAATCCCGGAAAGACTTCATTGCAAAGGTTTGCCCTAGCGACGTAAGCTCCGATTCTCTTACTCTGAAACGTAGCAACGATGAATGGAAGATTCTTGTCCAGTCTCGAGATGCCGCTACCCAACTTGCAGAAGCAATGAAAAGGAAGAACATAACCACTAAAGTCAAAGGTCCCCAGTTTGTCGGTATCATGAAAAGAGTACCCTCATCAGTTAGCGAGAGTGAACTCTGTCAAATTGCTGGTTGCGACAAAGTGGCGCAATGCGGATCTACGAGAGCGTTCAAGTTATTCTATGCAAGTCGACAAACACTTGAAAACGCTATCGCGAACCCGCTGAAGATTTGTTTAGAACTGTTCAGGATTGAAGAGTTCCGCTTTCTACCGAGGAGGTGTTTCAAGAGCCATGATGTTGGTCATTTAGCAGCTGACTGTTCGCAACCAGAAAGGTGTTCGCGCTGCGGTGGCGATGGTCACAGCTCTAGTAAGGACAACCCATGTAGTAATCCGCAAAAATGCCTAAACTGCGGTTCTAGTAGACACTCTTGCTACCATGCTGCTTGTCCCTTTAACAAAGCCCAGCCTAACACTAGCATGTAAATGGAAAATCGAATATTCTGCTGGAATATGAACGGTAAAGTGTTGGACAGAATCCCCCTTCTAACTGACCTTTCTAAAGAATATAACTGTATTTGCATACAGGAACACTTTCTGACCGATGATAGTGTAAACCTTCTAAAGTTTTCCTCGGATATGCATTACCTCGTTCAACCTGCGCGAAGATCTGGGACTCGGGGTCGTCCCTCTGGTGGCCTAGCCATAATCACGCGCTCTAACTCGGGGCCCCCGTGTGTGTCGAGCAGAATGAATGGTTCCAAGCTGCCAAAATGCATGGCGTGTTTTTCGTAAATGTTTATTTACCAACCAATTACAATGACATCGCTTCAGAAAAGAAGTTTGCAAAAGCATGCCAGAAGCTCGGAAAGTGCCTCCTCAGTTTAGTCCAGAAATCATGCCCTGTTATAATTCTTGGTGACTTTAACTGCAATCTCGACGATCATTCCTGCCCTCGGGCTGTACTATTGCTGAACGCCCTACCAAGCGGATTTAAAGTTGCTAAGAAGGATAAGTGCTATTCCTATATCAGTACCGCAAAAACCGTCTCAAATCTTGATCATGTAGTAACTTACAAACTGGACCTAGAGACAGTCTCGGTTGGATCTGACGGTGCCTATTCGGATCATTTACCTCTCTCTTTTGCAATACCAGCCGTCAGTCCCCAGTGTGCTCCAAAAACCAAGCCTGAGCCAGCACGTGATTGGAAAAAAGTAGTCCGTGAGCAGTTCCAGCTCAATTGTGAACAAATTTTGAAGAAAATTAAAGTGCCTTTCCACCTCCTACAGTGGGATTGTGGCCTAACAGAAAGCGAGATACGCCTACAACTGAACATGTATTTCTACGAAATTTGCCACTCCTTGAGAGTAGCTGAAAGGATTGCTGTCCCATTACGTAGCGTCCGACGTGGGTCGCGAGTGAAAGGATGGGCCTCTAACAGTGAGCTTGTGAAGGCAAGAGCAGCTGCCAAGTTCTGGCTGGGGGTTTGGCACGAGTGCGACCGGCCAAGAAGCAGGGTAGTCAATGAATTGCGGGTTTATACAAAACGGCGGTTCGCGAAAGAGCTACGAAAACATCGTAGTAGCCTCAAACGGGAAACAGTTTCAAAAATCATTGAAAACCCTAATTTGGTCTGTAGAAAGTACGGGACAAAATGCTAGTGATATAGATGAGGAAATATGGGTAGATTATTTTGCTGCTGAATTCTCCCCACCAGATGAAGTGAAAAATAAAAAGTTTAGTGAAGAGCTCGATCAGCTTATGACGAAAGAGCATAATTACCTCGTGATTTCTAGTGCGAAAATAACCCACCTTTGTCAAAAATTAAAGAAGAAATCATCCGCCGGTGCCGACCAAATCTGTGCTCTACACCTACTGAATGGTGGTCCAGTTCTATCGGAGCATTTAGCAATAGCTTACCAAATTATACTAACACATGGTATTGTACCGGACATTTTCTGTTTAGGTGTGATCACTCCAGTTTTGAAAAAGGGTAAACCTGCTCATGAACCATCGTCATACAGACCCATTACTGTATCATCTGTGTTTTGTAAGCTATTTGAAAAGCTCATAATTTCGGGCATTAAAGCTAGTTGTAAAGTGCCTCCCCACCAGTTTGGATTCCAAGCTGGCTTAGGATGTGCCCATGCCTTGCATGTAGTTGCAAATGTTCTATTGGATGCCCACATTTCGAAAGAAAGCCTAGCTATAGGTGAATATGATGTACGGCGGGCTTTTGATTCAGGTATCCATTCTCAGAATATGGTTGAGCTGAGAAAGTCCGGAGTTGACCGTGCTATTGTCAAACCCTTGAACGACATGTATAGTAGGCTCAAGGTCCGTATTAAACTGTCAGGTAAATTAAGTCGTAGGTTTGCTGTGGTGAAGAAAGGTATAAAACAGGGAGCCGTATCATCACCTGATCTGTTCAACAACAGCATATCGAAGACCCAGTCAAAAGTGGCCCCTTGCTGTATTTTTAAAGGCATTGACGTGTCCCTAGTTGGGTTTTCAGATGACCTTCTAAACTTTTCAAGAATTTTGTCTTCTTTGGAATCTAACTTTAAAATTTTGGAGATGGAGTATGATGAAATCGGGTTGAGTTTTAATGTGACAAAATGTGAAGTACTGTTATTTAACTGGAATGCCTCTCAACCCGAAATCCAACTGGGGTCACAGGTGGTCATGCCCTCTAAGTCAATTGTATACCTGGGTCTGCCGATCGGTGAAACTCTTCAGCATACACGAGCACTACTTGTAAAGCACATCGAGAAGAAGATCAGGTCAGCTTATGGAGCTTCGGTTTCCTCCAAGCGTAATCTAAATAGGTCGCTGCGTGCACAAATATTTGTTGCTGTTGCCTTACCCCATGTTCTTTACGTTTCGCCGTTCTGGAAGTTACTTACAAATTCGAATAAAGTAACTATAAGAAGAATATTCTTCAGGTACCTCAAGTTCCTACTTGAGATTCCATTAAGAACAAGTAATTCTTACCTAATGAGGCGGTATTCAGTACCTGATCCATTTACTGCGGTGGAAGCGTGTCTTGAAAAGTACCGTGATAGAGTAGAAGCGAGTAACCACCAGTGGACTGCCATTCTTACATAGTTGTATTATAGTTCCTTCGTGATTATTTTCATTTCAAGAAGTTTCGTTGTGTTTTGTATGTGCGTTTTCTTCTCTTTTGTTTTTTATCCGTCTTTTGTTCAATTGTGACGGGTTTTTCCAATATATTCATTCATTCATTCAAAAAGGGCACTAGCCCTTTGAATTTCCAATCGAATGAGCCATTTTTGAAGTTTCTATGACAACGCCTTCTATAAAAACCTTATATGCCCCCAGGGCATAACTTACAACCCTTGCCCGGAAGGCTGTGGGGGAGTGTCCTCCTAAAAAACATAATTTCTATCAAGAAACCAACTACTCTGAACAAAATGGCTATCTGAAAATTTATATTGGATGTGTTTCGGGAAATGGTGGGGGCGGAAGGGGTGTTAGTTGCCTTCTAATCACTTTTGACTATGAACAAGGGCACAAGCCACTCCAATTTTCTATTGAATGAGCCCTTTTTGAAGTTTCTACGACGTCTTTTTCGATACAAAATGCCCTGCTCTAAAGGAAAAAAATAATAAATAATACATTGTGTCAACATCGTTCTTATATGCCCCCAGGGCATAACTTAAAATCCTAGCCGCGAGGGTTCTGGGGAATAGTCCTCCTCAAAAACATATTTTCTATTTGGAAATCACAGTATAAAGATATAGCAGTAAGTTTACCCCAGATAATTTCTGGCTTTTATTCTCGGTGTGAACAAACAGCTCCTCCCACTTATTCTTGCATTAGCGCGTGCACACAGCTCCTCTCATTTGATCTGCCATCAGCGGTCCAATTACCCTGGAACACGTATTTTGGCAGAAACTTTCTCAAAATACCTTTGAAACCCACTTCAGACTTCGAAACCTACTTTTAATTCCTAAAAACATCTAGTAATAACATTGCACTGCTAATTACCGATTTTCATATATGTATTGGAATAAATTAATTTAAAATTAGTTTCTTCAAAATATAGTGTTCCAACGTTGAAGCCAAGTTTCATGTTCAAGAGAAATCTGACTTGTCTATCCCTGAAAAGATCTGATGTTGCTCATGTTTATACGTTCTCTGGAGCCCTGTCATCTCAGTCCGAATTTTTGTAATGGGTGAGAGAGGGACAGATCATACTCCCTATAATTTATATACTGTGCTGGAAATCAACTACGCTGCACAAAATGGCTATCTCAAAATTTTGATTTGATGTGTTTGGGGGAACGATTGGCGTAGGAGGGGGGGGGCTAGTTGCACTCTAATCACTTGAGACTATTAATAAGGGCACTAGCCCTTTGTATTTTCAATCGAATGAGCCTTTTTCAAAGTTTCTACGACAACTTCTTTGATACGAAGTGCCCGGCTTTGAAAAAAAGAAAAATACATTGTGCCAACATCGTTCTTTTTACTTTTATAAATTTAATAAATCAAATAATATTAATATTTTGATTACTAAATATCAGTATATGTATATTAAACTGACAATGCACATTCATTTGTTTTTTTTTCAGTAAAGTGCAAACTTTGTTCTGGCCTTGGGAAGGCATAGGAGTTTTGAGCCCAACTTATGCTAATTTCTGCTCGTTTTGAGTTTGACTCGGTTATTTATTGTAATTTATGATCGTTTTGGGTTTCATTTATTGATTGATGCTGATTTGTGGTAGTTTCACGCTTGGTAGATTATTTGATTTTATTTTTGCTCATTTTTGTTTAATAAAGTTCTTTACTTTTCTTTGAAAAACTTATTTTGTGGAAAAAGTTTTTTTAGTTAATTTCTGTTCGTTTTATATTGACATAGTCTTTTCACGGAATTAGAAAATAATTCTTGAAATCTTTTCTTTTTTAAGACTTTATAGTTTGGCTTGCTATTTGTACGCTGGAGAAAAATTTCCAGTAATCTTTAATAACATACACCCTTTTAAAAATCTGGTCACAAATAGTACTGTTTAATTTAGTTTCATACCTCCTCTAGTTGACCTGAAATGGAAAACTTCATACCAGTCGCAAAAAAATCTGTTTACTTTCTTTGATAGCTTGGATACACCTACACTATTTTGACTTGGTTAAATTTTAAGAGCAGAAGTAACCCCGAAAGTCTGAACATAATACCCTCAGTAGTTCTTGGGTTACTGCTGAGATACCTTATTAGGAATTAGCATTAACACAGTGTATTTTGATTTAATCTTAAGGCAACATTTAGTTTTTAAAAATAATGGGCAAATGGAAGGGTGGGCGTGGGAGGGGGATTAGTTGCCCTCCAATCTCTTTCGACTATTAAAAAGGGCATCAGCCCTTTCTATTTTCAATCGAATGAGCCCTTTTCGAAGTTCCCACGACAACTCCCTCGATACGAAGTGCCCTGGTCTAAACAGTAACAACAAGAAAAATAATACATTATACCCTCATCGATCTTCACTATAAGAATATCAAGCCTTCCAATCACTTTCAACTATTAAAAAGTGCACTAGGCCTTTAAATTTTCGATCGAATGAGCCCTTTTTGAAACGACACGCTTTTTATAAACACCTCATATTCCCCCAGGGCATAAGTTACAACCCTTACCCTAAGGGCTGTTAGGGTGGTTGTCATCCTCTAAGACCTAATTTCCAGAACTTTTAACTACGTTAAACAAAATGGCTATCTCAACATTTTGATTGGATGGGTTTGGCAAAATGGTGGGCGTGATAGGGGCAGTAGTCGCTCTCCAATCATTTTCGACTATTAAAAATGGCTCTAGCCCTTTTAATTTCCAATCAAATGAGCCCTTGTGAAGTTTCTACGACACCACTTTCAATAAAAATCTTATATGCTCCCAGGGGATAACTTACAACCCTTTCCCTGAGGGCTGCAGTGGGTGTCATTCTCAAAGACCTAATTTCCAGAACTTTCTACTACGTTGAACAAAATGGCTATCTGAAAATTTTGATTGGATGTTTGGAGGAATAG
This sequence comes from Artemia sp. Qi Xiang Cuo, assembly GCF_049724085.1. Lineage (NCBI taxonomy): Eukaryota > Metazoa > Arthropoda > Branchiopoda > Anostraca > Artemiidae > Artemia > Artemia sp. Qi Xiang Cuo. The sequence continues at coordinate 59,223,539 of NC_142802.1, read as the reverse complement.
TGGGCGTTAGAGGGGGGGGGGGGTAGTTACCCTCCAATCAATTTCGACTATTAAAAAGGGCACTGGCCGTCCTGAATTTTCAATTGAATGAACCCCTTTTGAAGTTTCACGACAACTCGTATGTATAAAAACTCTTATATGCCCCCCAGGGACAAAACTTAAAACCTTTGCCCTTGAGGCTCGTGGGGGTTTGTCATCCTTAAATACATAATTTCCAGAACTTTCTACTACTTTGAACAAAATGGCTATCTCTAAAGTTTGATTGAATATTTTTTGGGGAAATGGTGGGCGTGAGAGGGGGGTTAATTACTCTCCACTCACTTTCGACTATCAAAAAGGGCGATTTCAATTTCCAATCAATTGAGACCTTTTTGAAATTTCTACAGAAAATTTCTATATAAACTTTATATGCCCCCAGGGCTTAACTTACAACCCTTGCACTGAGGGCTTTGAGGGGGTTATCATCCCAAAAGACATAATTTCAAGAACTTTCCACTACTTTGAACAAAATGTAAATCTCATAATTTGGATTGGATGTGTTTGGGAAAATTGTGGGCGTGAGAGGGGCGTTAGTCGCTCTCCAATCTCTTTCAACTATTAAAAAAGGCACTAACCCTTTCAATTTCAAATTGAATGAGCCCTTTTGTAGTTTCTACGACAACGCTTTCAATAAAAACCTTATATGCCCCGTGGCATAACTTACAACCCTTGCCCTGGGAACTGTGTGGGGGGGGGTGGGTTTGTCATCCTTAAACACCTAATTTCCAAAACTTTCAACTATGTTGAACAAAATGGCTATCGAAAAGTTTTGATTGGATGTGTTTGGGGAAAAGGTGGGCGTGAGAGGGGGGTCAATTACTCTCCACTCACTTTCGACTATTAAAATGGGCAATTTCAATTTCCAAACAAATGAGCACTTTTTGAAATTTATTCAACAAATTTCTATAAAAACCTTATATGCCCCCAGGGCATAACTTACAATCCTTGCCCTGAGGGCTCTGAGGGGGTTATTATCCTAAAATACCTAATTTCCAGAACTTTCAACTACGTTGAACAAAATGGATACCTCAAAATTTTGATTGGATGTGTTTGGGGAAATGGTGGGCATGAGAGGGGGGATAGTTGCTCTTCAATCAATTTCGAATATTAAAAGGACACTAGAACTTTCAATTTTCAATTGAATGAGCCCTTTATAATGTTTTTACATTATCGCTTTATATAAAAACCTTACATGCTCCCAGGGCATACCTTAAAACCCTTGCCCTGAGGGTTGTGGGGGGTTGGTTTGTCATCCTTAAAGACCTAATTTCCAAAACTTTCAACTACGTTGAATAAAATGGCTATCTAAAAATTTTTATTGAATGTGTTTGGGGGAATGATGAGCGTGGGGGAGGGGGCTTATTGCCCTCCAATCACTTTCGACTATTAAAAAGGGCACTAGCCACTCCAATTTCCAATCGAATTAGCGCTTTTCGAAGTTTCTACGACAACTCCTTCGGTACGAAGTGCCCTGGGTATGGAAGAAAAAAAAATAATACATTGTGCCAACATCGTTCCTTACTTAGGCAGCGCTATTGCGCTGCCTATGATCTACCCTACCCTCACCTAAATAATGACTTAACCTCCCCCCCCCCCCTTCAATATAACTGGTACGCAATTGCAGATCACCAAACGTAGCTTAATTTCATTACAAATAAAGAGAATTTACTTGGTTGAATCCAGTACTGCCATCTTGTGGCATTACTTATTTTGTAACTGGGAAGCTTAAAATATAGTTATTGATAGTTTTGAATAAATTCGCTTCTCAGAATTTTAAATTGATTGCAAATTTGTCCTCTTCGGGGTAAAGTTGTAGTTTGGTGCCCTAAAATGGCAGAAAACAAGACTTTCCCCTGGCCCAATCTGTAGGGTCAAAAGAGCTTTAAATATATGTTTAAATGAGCTCCCTCCCTATTATCTTGAACCTTCGGTTTAATAGAATCACCCCTGAGAAAAAACAAAACAAATAGACATGCATCGACGATGTTTCTTCTGAAAATAAAACTACGAAATTCCACATTTTGAATATTGAAGCTTGAAACCTCTACGGTAGGGTTCTCTGATATGATTTATCTAATAAAGGAATTTTCAATAAGATCGCTTGCTTTTTTTGGGGGTGTTCCCCTTTTTTCAAAAATCAGACTAATCTTTTCAGATTTTTGGTTTTGGGTGGGTAACACTGAAAGAATTTTATATATTTAGAATAAGCATAAAAAGCCAATACTGTCGGTGTAGCAATTGTCATGAGAATTTCCTTTTTAGTTTTGTTGAATATTGGTCCAAGTCACTTTTAACTTCCAATTTTTTTATCACAAACAATTTGATAAGATTCTGTTGTGACGAAATTTTTTTTGAACTTGTTCATTTTATTCAGTTGAATAGGACAATAAAAAGAAAGAGGGTCAATTTGACAGCTGGATAGTAAGTTAAAATTTTGTTTTAAATGTAAGTTTATAAATGTCTCAATATATAAGAGATTTAAGTTCCAGGGGGGAGAAATGTCCTGTTATGAAAGACACACTTTTTACACGGCCGTTATAAAATCAAGAAATATTTATTCAGTCAGGATGATGTTTGGGTATCTGTACTCCTTTTGTAACCTTTTCTAAGGCATAGGAAATGGCATAAAGACAAGTACACATCTGTTATAATCTACGAAAGCAATAAATCTTTCTCTAATTTTGGTTTGGGTTTGATTTTCTTTTAAAATTAATTACATAATATTTATATATATTATTGGTTAAAATAATTGTTCCTTTTGCCAGGAATCCTTATCGTTTAAAATTTACTGTATTTTGTTTCATTTTGTATGTAATTTAATTGCTCTTTTTATTTGAGAGTTGATTCCTAAAAGTCTTTAAAAATAAACTTATCCCTACGAAAAAGTATCCTGAAATATATTCCCAGTCACCCAACCACCACTGCTATTGTGATATTTGCCCCCCCCCCTATAAAAGTTTATGTCGGTGCTCTTGATGACTATGTAGCTAGTATAGAAGTAGTTACATCCAAGCGTGGTTTGAAATCTTTTGATGTTTTTTTTTCTATAAGTTTAGCAACAGCTATAGTAGAATCTGTCATATAAAGAATTTTGATTACCTTTGAACTGCATGTCCGAATTGGATATCTCAGTAGATATTTTGCAAAACGAAAAAAAGTGGAGCAGATTTTCAATTTATCAGCGTGTGTAAGAATCTTCCAGGAGGGTTCAATGTAGAGGGTGTAGTTGAAAGTAGCAGTGTTGTGTGGCACTGACAGGTAATACCGATTAAAACGAGGCCTAGCAGAGATATGGAAGCATGAGAAGCTGATATGTGGGATTTGATGTGTTCTGTTAAAAGATGAATAATGTGAGAAGTAGTAATTCCAATGGGAATGTCGAGATAAATCTTCACAGTTACAGAATTCTCTAGTAGAATTAAATCCGGACGTTGTTTTACTTCAAGAGCCGTATATAAGCAAGTTTGGAAAAATTTCTGTTAAAATGGAAAAATTTCTTTAAAAAGCGTACTATGCCTTTCGATTTCCAATCGAATGAGCCCATTTTGATTTTCTACGACAACACTTTCTATAAACACCTTATATGCCCCCAGGGCATAAATTACAACCCTTACCATATGGACTGTGAAGGTGGCTGTCATTCTCTAAGACCTAATTTCCAGAATTTTCAACTACGTTAGACAAAACGGCTATCTCAAAATTTTGATTGGATGTGTTTGGGAAAATGGTGGGCGTGATAGGGGCTTTAGTCGCTCTCCAATCACTTTCAACTATGAAAAAAGGCATTAGTCCTTTCATTTTCCAATCGAATGAGCCCTTTTGAAGTTTCTACGACAACGTTTTCAATATAAACCTTATTTGCCCCCAGAGCATACCTTACAATCCTTGCCCTGAAGGGCTGGTGTGAGGGTGGTTGTCATCCTCTACAGACCTAATTTCCAGAACTTTCTGAACTACGTTGAACAAAATGGCTATCTGTAACATTTTGATTGGATGGGTTTGGCAAAATGGTGGGCGTGATAGGGGCAGTAGTCGCTCTCCAATCATTTTCGACTATTAAAAATGGCTCTAGCCCTTTCAATTTCCAATCAAATGAGCCCTTGTGAAGTTTCTACGACACCACTTTCAATAAAAATCTTATATGCTCCCAGAGCATAACTTACAATCCTTTGTCCTGAAGGCTGCAGTGGGTTGTCATTCTCAAAGACCTAATTTCCAGAACTTTCTGACTACGTTGAACAAAATGGCTATCTGAAAATTTTGATTAGATGTGTTTGGAGGATTAGTGGGCGTGAGAGGGGGTTAGTTACCGTGCAATCACTTTCAAATATTAACAAGGGCAATGAGCCCTTTCTGACGTTTCTACGATTTAATCAGCTACGTTTGAAGTTTTAACGACAACGCGTATCTATACAAACCTTATATGCCCCCAGGGAAAAAACTTACAACCCTTGCCCTGAAGGCCGTGGGGGAGTGTCCTCCTCAAAAACATAATTTCTATCCAGAAATCAACTACGCTGAACAAAATGGCTATCTCTAAATTTTGATTGAATGTGTGTAGGGAAATGGTGGGCGTGAGAGGGGGGTTAGTTGCTCTTCAATCACTTTCAACTATTAAAAAGGGCAATTTCAATTTCCAATCAAATAAACCTTATATGCCCCCAGGGCATAAATTACAATCCTTGCACTGAGGGCTCTAATGGGTTTATCATACTAATAGACCTAATTTCCAGAACTTTCGGCTAAGTTGAACAAAATGGATATCTCAAAATTTTGATTGGATGTGTTTGGGGAAGTGGTGGGCGTGAGAGGGGGGTTAGTTGCCCTCCCATCACTTTCTACTATTAAAAGGGTACTAGCCTTGTCGATTTTCAATCGACTAAGTCATTTTTGAAGTTTCTACGACATCACTTTCAATAAAAAACTTATATTCCTCCATGGTATAATTTAAAACCCCTTCCCGGATGGCTGTGGGGTGGAGGGGCTGTCATCCTTAAAGACCTAATTTCTAAAAATTTCAGCTACATTGAATAATATGGCTATCTAAAAATTTTGATTGGATGTGTTTGGGGAAAAGGTGGGCGTGAGAGGGGGGTTAGTTGTCCTCAAATCATTTTCGAGACTATTAAAAAGGGCACTAGCCATTTGAATTTCCAATCGAATTAGCCCTTTTTCAAGTTTCTACGACAAAGATTTCAATAAAAACTTATATACTCCAGGGAATAACTTATAACCCTTACCCTGAAGACTGTGGGGGGAGTGTTTGAATCAAAGATATAATTTCCTGAACTCTAAACTGCGTGGAACAAAACGGCTGTCACAAAATTTTGATTGGAGCCATGTTAATTTCCAATCGAAGGACCCATTTTTGAAGTTTCCACGACAACGCGTTATAAAAAAAACCTTATATCCCCCAAGGGCATAACTTAAAACCCTTGCCCTGAGTGCTGTAGGGGCTTGTCATCCTCAAAGACCTAATTTCCAGAACTTTCAACTAAAAATTTTCATTGGATGAGTTTGGGGAAATGGTGGGCGTGGAATGGGTCTTAGTTGCCTTCCAATCACTTTTGACTATTAAATAGGGCACTAGCCATTTCAATTTCCAATCGAATGGCCATTTCAAATTCCAATCGAATGAGCCCTTTTTGAAGTTTCTACGACAACACTTTCTATAAAAACTTTATATGCCCCCAGGGCATAACTTACAACCCTTGCCGTGAGGGTTGTAAGGGAGGGGGGTAGTCATCCTCAAAGACCTAATTTCCAGAACTTTCAACTACGGTTAACAAAATGGCCATCTGAAAATTTTGATTAGATGTGTTTGGGGAAAAGGTGGGCGTGAGAGGGGGGTTAGTTGCCCTTCAATCACTTTCGACTATTAAAAAGGTCACTAGCCATTTCAATTAATAATCGAATGAGCCCTTTTTGAAGTTTCTACGAAATCAACTACGTTGTTTCTGCGACAACGCGTTCTATAAAAACCTTATATACCCCCAGAAAAAAAACTTACAACCCTTGCCCTGAAGGCTGTGGGGAAGTGTCCTCCTCAAAAACATAATTTCTATCTATAAATCAACTACGCTGAACAAAATTGCTATCTAAATATTTTGACTGGATGTGTTTGGGGAAAAGGTGGGCGTGAGAAGGAGGTTAGTTGTCCTCCAATCACTTTCGACTATTAAAAAGGGAACTAGCACTTTGAATTTCCAATCGGAAGAGCCTTTTTGAAGTTTCTACGACAACACTTTCTATGAAAACCTTTTATGCCCCCAGGGCACAACTTACAACCCTTGCCCTGAGGGTAGGGGGGGAGTGTCCTCCTCAAAAACATAATTTCTATCTGGACATCAACTACGCTGAACAAAATTGTTATCCAAAAATTTTTATTGTATGTGTTTGGGGAAAAGGTGGTTGTGAGAAGGGGGTTAGTTGCCCTCAAATCACTTTCGACTATTAAAAAGGGTACTAGACCTTTGAATTTTCAATCAAATGAGCCTCTTTTGAAGTTTCTACGACAACACTTACTATAAAAACCTTTTTTGCCCCCAGGGCATAACTTAAAACCCTTGCATTGAGGGCTGTGGGTGAGTGTCCGCCTCAAAAACATAATTTTTCTGGAAATCAACTACGCCGAACAAAATGGCTATCTCAATATTTTCATTGGATGTGTTTCGCGAAATGGTGGGCGTGGAAGGGGTGTTGGTTGCCTTCTATTCACTTTTGACTATTAAAAAGGAAACAGGCCACACCGATTTCCAATTGCATGAGCCCTTGTCGACGTTTCTACGACAACTTCTTCGATACGAAGTGCTCTGGTCTAAAGGAAAAAAAATAAATGATACATTGTGCCAACATCGTTCTTATATGCCCCCAAGGCATAACTTACAACCCTTACCCTGAAGGTTGTGAGGGAGTGTCCTCCTCAAAAACATAATTTTGATGTGGAAATCAACTACGCTGAACAAAATGGCTATCTCAAAAATTTTGATCGGATGTGTTTGGGGAAATGGTGGGCGTGAAGGGGTGTTAGTTGCCTTCCAATCCCTTTCGACTATTAAAAAGGGCAAAAGCCACTCCAATTTCCAATCGAATGAGCCCTTTACGAAGTTTTTACGACAACTCCTTCGATACGAAGGATCGGGAATTAATAATAAATTAATAATAAAAAACTTCCTCAGACAGAGACGACTTGGTGTTTACTTGGACTCTGGCCTCACGTTTAACCAACACGACAGTTATCTCACTTCTGTTCTCCCTCTCTCTCACACAAAATAGCTATCCTCCACAAAGCTACTATCTGTCTTCACTATGAGACTCTGCTAATGATGTATAATGCTTTTATTCTACCGTATATAAATTACTGTTGCAATGTTTGGGGTAATACAAGAATGTCTGATCTAAAATCAATGAAAATAGCACAAAATAAAGCCGTCAAAGCAAATGTTAAGTTGCAAATCAGTAGCAATGCAATCCAAAGATCAAGATTCACAATTATTCAAAAATGGTATTGCCAAAGAAATGTTTGAAAAAACTCATGGTATCATTGTATTAGATTTGTCTGGTACTCAAGATAAGAGTATTGTTCGGAAGGGTAATGTGCGTTTAGAGTGTACCTTTGCCGAGCCATTGGAGGAAAGTATTTTATTAATGTCGTTAAATCAATTTGAAACCTATTGGGAAATTACCCTTTATGGCATTGTTTTATAAGACTTGGCGCCATGAACACGAACCATATTAAATCAATGTATTTAAAGTGGATCACTACATGTCAAAATACAAATCCTATTGCATACCTTCAAATTTCTTGGAGCATATTCAAAATGTTAACAATACCCTTATCATTGGTAATAGCAGTCCATCAACAGTAAAGACAGGTTATTGGCTATGCATATTTCAAACAAGAAGTAATATAGAATTATTTGATCCTCTTGGCCTACCGTATACATTCTAAACAGCCCAAATTAAAAATTTTGTTCAGCAAAGTTGGAAATCTATTATTCAAAATCGGGAGCGGAAACGAGATGTATCAACGAAAAGCTCTGGCTTTCATGCCCTATTATAATTTATTTTCCGTGGTCGTGGACTTACTTACAGTCAATTCCTCAAGACTTATGTAGACAATCCTCGATTAAACGACTTTCTAGTTGAAAACACTCTTTCCTACCCATAAAATATAAATTTTGGTGCCTTAAATGTGAAATGCTTAAAAATTTATGTAAATTTGTTTATTATTAAAATTTGTATATATATAAAAAACACTGTTTCGTTTTAGTTATCTTCCTCTGAAAGGACAACTTTCCGTAACAATTTTTTTAGTAATTCTAAAAGGAATTACTTTCTGTAACAGCCAAATAAAAGTCTTTAGGTTTATAATAAAACTAGTCGGTATCTTCGCAGCAATATCGTAAAAACCAGACTCTTTAAGTATTCAAGCAATTGAAGCGTAGACTTGGTTCTTCTTCCCAAAACAATTTAAAGCCACGACGATACCAGTCTCTTGTGAATAAACTGATCTAACGTTTAGGGTTTTTTGCAATGATGACAGGGTAAAAATTTTCCCATTGATCGCATTTGTCATAGTGACAATTGGAGCAGCAAGGTGTCCAGCCAGAATTGCGGCCACTGACCTATCTTGAATTTTAGGAGAAATTAGAAATAAATTTAAAGCATATTGCTCCGGAATTAAAAAAATTTCTAACTTTAACCCATATTGGAGTGTTAAAAATTCGTTACAAGTGATAGATTCTTTGGCGAATGTTTCAGCTAAAAGAGTGTATTCATTTGATTTTACTACTCTGTATACAAATTTGTCACTTAATTTAGTATTCGAAAAATTGAAAATGGTCATAAAGAAATCTTTTCTTTTGTCTAATATCGGATTTTTGAAAATTGATATTTTTAATAAAAAAGCCCGATGGACGAATTTCTTTAGAAGTACTATTAATTCAAGATGTTATAGCTTGGATATGGTTTGTGATTTATTGGAATTTGTTCTATTTAATACTTTTATAAGATTTAATGGGAATTTATATAAACAAACTGTTGGTATTCCTATGGGTGGGAATGCGAGTCCATTCATAGCGGACCTGTTTTTAAGTCAATTAGAATACGAATATATGATAAATAAAAATAGCCCAAGCAATGTAAAATATAACCTTTCAAATAATAAAAGATATCCGGACGATCTCTTAGTAATAAATTGTGCAGAGTTTATTCAGATTTCAAAAAATATTTATCCACAAGAGTTAATTCTGGAGCCTAGCTATGGGATGGGGCACTCGGACCATATCTTAGATTTAAATATTAATATTTCAGATAATAATAAGTTAGTTTTTAAAATATATAATAAAACGGATGATTTTAATTTTGAAGTAATTAATTTTCCATTCCTTGAAAGTAATATTCATTCTAATATCACTTATTCAGCTTATTATTTTAAATTATCTCGGTATTCAAAAATTTGAAGTAATCACACATATTTTAAAAATAGATATAAACACCTGAGCGAAAAATTGATCCCAAGAGGTTTTTCTGCCAAAAAAATTAGTTGGCAATTCAAAAAATTTAGTTTTATGTATCATGAACTTTTAAGTAAATATACAAAAATTGTAAAGAAATACTGAATGATATTTTAATATAATTTCTCTTTCGCTTTTCTTTTTTGGAATTTTGAATTTGTAGACTGTTTTTAAACAATCTGAAGGATCTTTAAATCTGTAATTTGTTCCGGATACCAATAAGAGACACATCTGGACCAGTCTTCATTTGTTCCAGAATGGTTTCTGCTCAGTGACCTCTGGGATTTTATTAAGGAAACAATGAAACACTTTTTGTATGTAATTTTTAACAGCTCGACTAGTATGCATGTATTTCACAAGTTTTACCTGAGATAGAAATACCATATATATCTTATGGCAGAGACTCCACTGTGCCGGGTAAAGAGAGTAAATACTCAAGACCCGTTAAGGCAGGTGGTCTTTCTTCTCATGACCCCTAGTGGAAGGTTCTACTTGGAAATATTTCGCTAGATTTAAGATGCTTTTGCTTGTAAATTTACAACGACTTACATTTATTGATGACGACTTTGCATGGATTTGGACATTTCTATTTTGTTGATTGTTCGGTTATACTGTTCGGTCCCGGATAGTTGGATAGATGATTAAGGTGAAAACCTCGTTCAAGTGCACATTTGTCTCAATTGCTGGATTAGGACGACAGTTTTTTTTTGTTTTTTTTTCTTTTTTTTTTGCCAAGTCAACCAATTACCTCTTAAACATAATATGAATCCAGGTTGGATCTAGTTCTGGTGGAGGAATCATCAAAATTCCTCCCCGACGGACCTTAACCCTGGTCCAGGTTTTACCTGAAATTGATGATTATTTGGCTAATTTATTACCTATTTTAAAATGATAGTATTAAGCAAAAGCTCTATTTAGGTTTTTTTTTTTTTTTTTTTTTTGTATTATTAGTTAGATTAACCTTATTAATTGTGGACTTTTGGCTTGGCTTTTGGAGATGTTTTGGACTTTTTATTGTTTGTCGTTTTGGTTTTATTTGATTTCTGATTTTTTATTGAATAATAATGGTAATGATAATATTCAAAAGGGTCTACCGAATATTAGTAAGTGTAATGGTCGTTGTTTTCCTTGTCAAGATCACTTCATCCTTCGATATTATGTTAAAAGCACTTTATATAATAAAAAGTTTCAATGTTTATTAACTGGACTGGTAAATTGTAAAACAAATAATATTATCTATTTACTAGAATGTAAAAATTGTCAATTGCAATATGTGGGGGAAACAAATAACAACATATATAAGAGATTTTCGAGACATAAAAATACAATTACCAAGGAAAAAACTAACAATTATCTATTTCAACATTGTAATAATGGTACTTGCTCAGTATCTAATCTAACTATTACATATTTTAGAAAATCTGGACCTAGAAAACTTTACTAAAGAAGGGAAAATAATAGATTACGCAGACGAAAAGATTATTGGATCCATGCTCTGGGTACCGCTTATCCTTTTGGGCTAAATGATCGAGTTGCGAAATACGGAGATATGTCCAATCTCGTTGCTAACTGTATTAATGGGTTAACTGAGCACGCTTCTTTTAATTGCCCCACTAAACATAAAAACCGATCAAGAGGACATAGGAAAAACAATAGAAAGAATTATTTAGATTTAAATGCATTTTTAATCGATTTAGGTCACATATTTGAGACTAATGGAAGGACTAGTTTAATAAAATTTTTAAATAAGTTATAAAGGAATAATTTAATAAAAGTATTCTGGATTGCAAAAATAGTACAACATGTAACTCAAAAACTAAATTAATTTATGATGCAGTTTGCATTTTAGCTAAATCAAAATTTATTTCAAAATATAATAAATCTGATAAAATTGTTAATAAGGATAATAGATTATATTTGTCTATTAATTTTAGTTCTAAACAAATAGAAGATATTAATTTACCAAGAATCTTAAACCAGCGGAGAGTGAAGAATGCCCTTCCATGTAATTTGGGGTATAAAGATAGTCCAATTTTAAAATATAAATTTTCAAAAACGATTGGTCAAATGATTTTTAACTATAATGCAATACTTAAAAAACTTGACAGGGAGAGTAATTGGAGACCGGTTTGTAATTGCGAGCAATTTTTACCGTATGTGGATCAAACTTATGAGCATGTTGCAACGGGGAATTTGTCCATTATAAAGCATCGTGATCTTCAAAATATAAGGAAAATGGATGCTAAGTTCCATCTTTCTTACCGCATAAGGCCAGCAGATATTCTTAGGGGATTAAAGAATAATTTAAATTTATTTATTGATAAATGGTGCAAGAAGGAGAAAACTACTAAAGACAGATTTCAGAATTGGATAAATTTGATTTTGACTAGTGTACGAAATAGCATGTATATAATTAATCCAACAGATTCTGAACAAAATTCAATATTTTATAATGCCAATATGAAACAAGCAATTGCTAATATACAGAATGAATTTATAATTGTACCAGTTGATAAAGCTAGCAATAATTTTGCCATAATTTGTCAGAAAATCTATTGTGTTATTTTATCAAAAGAGTTACAAACAAAAAATACATACGAAAAGGATCATATAGAGGAGAATAGTTTAATTGAAAATATAGAAGAAAGAATTTTGAAAAAATTAAATATTAAAATAAATGATAAAAAGTTTTCTTTCTTATATTTGACGATAAAATTTCATAAAAATACACCAAAACCACGTTTTATTGCTGGGGCAGCAAGGTGTCCAACCAGAATTGCGGCTACTGACCTATCTTTAATTTTAGGAGAAATTAGAAATAAATTTAAAGCATATTGCTCCGGAATTAAAAAATTTTATAACTTCTACCCACATTGGAGTGTTAATAACTCGTTACAAGTGATAGATTCTTTGGCTAATGTTTGAGCTAAAAGAGTTGATTCATTTGATTTTACTACACTGTATACAAATTTGTCAACTAATTTATTATTAGAAAAATTTAAAATTGTCATAAAGAAATCTTTTATTTTGTCTAATATCGGATTTTTGAAAATTGATACTTTTAATAAAAAAGCCCGATGGACGAATTTCTTTAGAAGTTCTATTAATTCAAGATGTTATAGCTTGGATATGGTATGTGATTTATTGGAATTTGTACTATTTAATACTTTTATAATATTTAATGGGAATTTATATAAACAAACTGTTGGTATTCCTATGGATGGGAATGCGAGTCCATTCATAGCGGACCTGTTTTAAGTCAATTAGAATACGAATTTATGATAAATAAAAATAGCCCAAGCAATGTAAAATATAACCTTTCAAATAATAAAAGATATCTGGACGATCTCTTAGTAATAAATTGTGCAGAGTTTATTGAGATTTCAAAAAATATTTATCCACAAGAGTTAATTCTGGAGCCTAGCTATGGGATGGGGCACTCGGACCATTTCTTAGATTTAAATATTAATATTTCAGATAATAATAAATTAGTTTTTAAAATATATAATAAAACGGATGATTTTAATTTTGAAGTAATTAATTTTCCATTCCTTGAAAGTAATATACATTCAAATATTACTTATTCAGCTTATTATTCCCAATTATTTAGGTATGCAGAAATATGCAGTAGTTAAACAGATTTTAAAAATAGATGTATAAAGCTGAGCTAAAAACTGATCTCAAGAGGTTTTTCTGCCAAAAAAAATTAGTTGGCAATTCAAAAAATTTAGTTTTATGTATCATGAACTTTTAAGTAAATATACAAAAAATTGTAAAGAAATACTGAACGATATTCTAATATAATTTCTCTGTTGCTTGTCTTTTTTGAAATTTTGAATTTTTAGACTGTTTTCAAACAAGCTGGAGGATCTTTAAATCTGTAATTGGTTACGGATACGAATAAGATACATATCTGGACCAGTCTTAATTTGTTCCAGAATGGTCTCTGCTCAGTGACCTCTAGAATTTTATTAAGGAAACAATGAAACACATTTTGTATGTAATTTTTAATAGCTTGACTAGTATGCATGTATTTCACAAGTTTTACCTGACATAGGGATACCATATAGATTTTATGGTAGAGGCTCCACTGTGCCGGGTAAAGATAGTAAGGCCTTGAAACCCGTTGAGGCAGGTGGTATTTCTTCTGACGAGCCCTAGTAGAAGGTTCTACTTGGAAATATTACTCCAGATGTAAGATGTTTTTGCTTTTTAATTTACAACAACTTACGTTTATTAATGATGATTTTGCGTAGATTTGGACATTTCTATATAGTTGATGGTTTGGTTATAATTTTTGGTCTTGGGTGGTTGGACATATGAGTAAGGTTAAAACCTTGTTCAAGTGCACATTTTTCTCAATTGCTGGATTAGGACGAAAGTTTTTTTTTTAGATTGTTTTGCCAAGTAATTACCTCTTAAACATAATATGAATCCAGGTTGGATGTAGTGCTGGTGGAGGAATCATCAAAAATTCCTCCCCGACGAACCTTAACCCTGGTCCAGGTTTTACCTAAAATTGATGATTATTTGGCTAATTTTTTACTTATTTTAAAATGGTAGTATTAAGCAAAAGCTCTATTTAGGGTAGTGTTTTTTTTTTATGATTAGTTAGAGTATCCTTATTACTTGGGGACTTTTGGCTTGGCTTTTGGAGATGTTTTTGACTTTGTATTGTGTGTCGTTTTGGTTTAATTTGATTTCTGATTTTATATTTAATAATAATGGTAATGATAATATTCAAAGGGGTCTGCCGAATATTAGTAAGTGTAATGGTCGTTGTTTTCTTTTTAAAGATCACTTCATACCTCGAAATAATGTTAAAAAAATTTATATAATAAAAAGTTTCAATTTTTATTAAAAGGACAGGTAAATTGTAAAAACAAATAATATTATCTACTTAATAGAAAGTAAAAATTGTGAATTACAATACGTGGGGGAAACAATTAACAACATATATATGAGATTTTCGAGACATAAAACTACAATTACCAGGGAAAAAACAAACACTTATCTAGTTCATCATTGTAATAATGGTACATGCTCAGTATCTGATCTTACTATTACAATTTTAGAAAAGCTGGACCTACAAAACCTTACTAAAGAAGAGAAAAATAATAAATTGCGCAGCCGACAAGATTATTGGATCCATGCTCTGGGTACCACGTATCCTTTTGGGCTAAATAATCGAGATGCGAAATATGGAGACATGTCGAATGTAGTTGCTAACTGTATTAATGGGTTAACTGAGCACCCTTCTTTTAATTGCCCCACTAAACATAAAAACCGATCAAGAGGACATAGAAAAAATAATAAAAAGAATTATTTAGATTTAAATGCATTTTTAATCGATTTAGGTCACATATTTGAGACTAATGGAATGACTAGTTTAATAAAATCTTTAAAGAAGTTATCAAGGAATAATTGAATAAAAGTATTCTGGATTGCAAAAAATAGTACAACATGTAACTCAAAAACAAAATTAATCTATGAAACATCTAACAAATAGAATCTAACAAATAATTTTAGTTCTAAACAAATAGAAGATATTAATTTACCAAGAATCTTAAGCCAGCGGAGAGTGAAGAATGCCCTTCCATGTAATTTTTGGTATAAAGATAGTCCAATTTTAACATATAAATTGTCGAAAACGATTGGTCAAATGATTTTTAACTATAATTCAATACTTAAAAAACTTGACAGGGAGAGTAATTGGAAACCGGTTTGTAATTGCGAGCAATTTTTACCGTATGTGGATCAAACTTATGAGCATGTTGTAACGGGGAATTTGTCCATTATAAAGCATCGTGATCTTCAAAATATAATGAAAATGGATACTAAGTTCCGTCTTTCTTACATCATAAGGCCAGCAGATATTCTTAGGGGATTAAAGAATGATTTAAATTTATTTATTGATAAATAGTGCAAGAAGGAGAAAATTACTAAGGACAGATTTAAGAATTGGATAAATTTGATTTTGACTAGTCTACAAAATAGCAAGCATAGATTTAATCCAACAAATTCTGAGAAAAATTCAATATTTTATAAGGCCAATATGAAACAAGCGATTGCCAATATACATAATGAATTTATAATTGTACCAGTTGATAAAGCTAGCAATAATTTTGCCAATATTTTTCAGAAACTCTATTGTGATATTTTATCAAAATAGTTACAAACAACAAATACATACGAAAAGGCTCATATAGAGGATAATAGTCTAATTGAGAATGTAGAAGAAAGAATTTTGAAAAAATTTAATATTAAAATGAATGATAATGATAAAAGGTTTCCTTTCTTACATTGGACGGTAAAATTCCATAAAAATCCACCAAAACCACGTTTTATTGTTGGGGCAGCGAAGTGTCCAACCAGAATTGCGGCTACTGACCTATCTTTAATTTTAGGAGAATTAGACATAAATTTAAAGCATATTGCTCCGGAATTCAAAATTTTTCTAACTTTAACCCATATTGGAGTGTTAATAACTCATTACAAGTGATAGATTCTTTGGCGAAGGTTTCAGCTAAAAGAGTCGATTCATTTGATTTTACTACTCTGTATACAAATTTGTCACTTAATTCAGTATTCGAAAAATTGAAAATGGTCATAAAGAAATCTTTTCTTTTGTCTAATATCGGATTTTGGAAAATTGATACTTTTAATAAAAAAGCCCGATGGACGAATTTCTTTAGAAGAACTATTAATTAAAGATGTTATAGCTTGGATAGAGTATGTGATTTATTGGAATTTGTTCTATTTAATACTTTTATAAGATTTAATGGGAATTTATATAAACAAACTGTTGGTATTCCTATGGGTGGGAATGCGAGTCCATTCATAGTGGACCTGTTTTTAAGTCAATTAGAATACGAATATATGACAACTAAAAATAGCCCAAGCAATGTAAAATATAACCTTTCAAATAATAAAAGATATCTGGACGATCTTTTAGTAATAAATTGTGCAGAGTTTATTGAGATTTCAAAAAATATTTATCCACAAGAGTTAATTCTGGATCCTAGCTATGGGATGGGGCACTCGGACCATTTCTTAGATTTAAATATTAATATTTCAGATAATAATAAATTTGTTTTTAAAATATATAATAAAACGGATGATTTTAATTTTGAAGAAATTAATTTTCCATTCCTTGAAAGTAATATACATTCAAATATTACTTATTCAGCTTATTATTCCCAATTATTTAGATATGCAAAAATATGTAGTAATTACACAGATTTTAAAAACAGATGTAAAAAGCTGATTGAAAAACCGATCTCAAGAGGTTTTTCTGCCAAAAAAATTAGTTGGCAATTCAAAAAATTTAGCTTTATGTATCATAAACTTTTAAGTAAATATACAAAAAATTGTAAAGAAATACTGAACGATATTTTAATATAATTTCTCTGTCGCTTTTCTTTTTTGGAATTTTGAATTTGTAGACTGTTTTCAAACAAGCTGAAGGATATTTAAATATGTAATTTGTTACGGATAACAATAAAATAAACATCTGGACCAGTCTTAATTTGTTCCAGAATGGTCTCTGCTCAGTGACCTCTAGGATTTTATTAAGGAAACAATGAAACACTTTTTGTATGTAATTTTTAATAGCTTGACAAGTATGCATGTATTTCACAAGTTTTACCTGAGATAGGGATACCATATAGATCTTATGGTAGAGGCTCCACTCTTCCGGGTAAAGAAAGTAAAGCTTCAAAACCCGTTAAGGCAGGTGGTATTTCTTCTGATGAGCCCTAGTGGAAGGTTCTACTTGGAAATATTTCGCTAGATTTAAGGTGCTTTTGCTTGTAAATTTACAACGACTTACATTTATTGATGACGACTTTGCATGGATTTGGACATTTCTATTTGGTTGATGGTTCGGTTATACTGTTTGGTTCTAGGTAGTTGTATAGATGAGTAAAGTGAAAACCTCGTTCAAGTGCACATTTGTCTCAATTGCTGGATTAGGACGACAGTAGCCGGTATTTAAGGACGACCTCTTAAACATAATATCTATAAATTGACTAAAAGCAGGTGGACCACGACGACAAAGTTTCATGCAATTGTCCATTGTTGGGGCATTAGTTTCAATTATATCATTAAGCATTTTTCACGAAAATATTTTTCTTTGAAGAGATAATTCCAGACAGTCATCATCTAAAATTAAACATTTTTCGAATTTTACTATATTACGAAAGATTTTTTGGTGCTCAAATCTAGCCATTTTAACACTCTTACTACCGAATACAGGCTAACAATTGCTAGTAATAAACCGTTCTTCTATAGATTGTTCTCTTCAATATATTTCGTTAACAAATTTAATTCGTCTTTTTGTCTTTGTATGTGCACTATATTCACTTTAGCTGCAAAGCACAATTGTTCTTCCGATTTGAATTTTCGTAATGATATAACATATCCAGCATGCATCTTGTCCCATTTTAGGGTTAGTCGGCAACCCCTTAAAATTTCCGCTGCTGTTTTAGGCACTCTAGGTTCCATCTCGCTAATACTTTCAATATCCAGCAATGTGTAAGCATCCACTTTGATGTTGACACGCTTAATTCTTTTTTAATACTGAAGAAATAATAGAACACCTGGAATTTCTGGAAGTCTGCCAGCTGGAAACAGGGCTCCCGATGGACTCTCGCCAGGGTTACCGTTTCATCAGCGGGCATGTCATAGAAATCCTATGGAAAAAGGGAGGGCAGGTCATAAAAGTGCCCAGGGCACTACTACTCAAATCGAATTAAGCTTGGTAGACTAAGACTTACACAAAGTGCCCGTCACAGAATTTTACCTGATAACCTCTCACACTTTTATACTCCTTGCTCCTCTGTGAATCCTGAGGGTCCCCTCCACTCACACTCAAACCAATTTCTCCAGTCCCGCTGGAACACCAGCTTTGCTCCCCAATCCCCAATTTTCACCTCTATTATACTTTGGAATTCCCCTCCCGAAACTTAAAAAAATCTCGAGAGCTTTTCGTCCCTTAAAATAAAAATTCTTACAACATTTGAAATTTTTCTCCCGTATTAATTTTCAAATTTATTTTGATTTAGGGTCTCTATAATTTATTATGGATCACTACATGTCAAAATAAAAATCATATTGCATACCTTCAGATTTCTTGGAGTCTATTCAACACGTTAACAATACCCTTATCATTGGTAATAGCAGTCCATCAACAGTAAAGACGGGGTATTGGCTATGCATCTTTCAAACAAGAAAGAATATCGAATTGTTTTATCCTCTTGGCCTACCGTATACATTCTACACACCTCACATTAAAAATTTTATTGAGCAAAGTTGAAAATCTATTATTCAAAATTGGAAGCGGAAACGAGATTTATCAACGAAAAGCTCTGGCTTTCATGCCCTATTATAATTTATTTTCCGTGGTCGGGGACTTACTTACAGTCAATTCCTCAAGACTTATGTAGACAATCCTCGATTAAATGACTTTCTAGTTGAAAATACTCTTTCCTACCTATACCATATAAATTTTGGTGCCCTAAATGTGAAATGCTTAAAAATGTATGTAAATTTGTTAATTATTAAAATTTGCAATTATACAAAACACTGTGTCCTTTTAGTTATCTTCCTCTAAAAAGACTACTTTCTGTAACTATTTTTTTAGTAATTCTAAAAAGAATTACTTTCTGTAACTGCCAAATAAAAGTCTGTAGGTTTATAATAAAACTAGCCGGTATCATCGCAGCAATGTTGTAAAAACCAGACTCTTTTATTATTCCAGCAATTGAAGCGTAGACCATGTTCTTCTTCCCAACACAATTTAAAACTACGACGATACCAGTCTCTTGTGAATAAACTGATCTCACGTTTAGGGTTTTTCGCAATGATGCCAGGGTAAAAATTTTCCCACTGATCACATTTATCATAGTGACAATTAGAGCAAAAAAAATCCTCTATTCATTATAGTCATCAGCAAAGGTACAATTCTCACAGGATGGCTAGCTGCCCAAATTATACAAGCATATTGGGCATGTGTAAAACAATTTTCGATGTTGACTGTCTCACTTCCAAAAAGAAACTGACTGAAGATCAATAAAATGTCTTCTAGGACGTTAAAAAGTCACAAAACTTTTTAGACACGACTTCGTGCAAAATGGCCGTCTAAGTAGTGGATAAAAGCGAAATCACTATACCATTTTGTTTTGTCTGAATTAATATATCTATAAATTGACTAAAAGCAGATGGACCACGACGACAAAGTTTCATGCAATAGTCCATTGTTGGGGAATCAGTTCCCATTATATGGTTAAGCATTTCTCACGAAAATATTGTTCGTTGAAGAGATAATTCCAGAAAGTCATGATCTAAAATTATATACTTTTCCAATTTTACTAGATTACGTAAGATTCTCTGGTTCTCAAATCTAGCCATTTTAACACTCTCACTACCAAATACAGGCTAACAATTGCTAGTAACAAACCTTTTTTTTATAGATTGTTCTCTTCAATATATTTCGTCAACACATTTAACTCGTCTTTTAGTCTCTGTATATGGACTATATTCACTTTAGCCGCAAAATATAATTGTTTTTCGGCCTTGAATTTGCGTAATGATATAACATATCCATAATACATCTTGTCCCATTGTAGGGTTAGTCGGTAACCCCTTAAGATTTCCACTGCTACTTTAGGCACTCTAGGTTCCATCTCGCTAATACTTTCAATATCCAGCAATGTGTAAGCATCCACTTTGATGTTGACACGCTTAGCTATTTTTTAATACTGAAGAAATAATAGAACACCTGGAATTTCTGGAAGTGTGCCAGCTGGAAAAAGGGCTCCCGTTGGACTCTCGCCAGGGATGCCGTGTCGTCAGAGGGCATGTCATAGAAATCCTATGGGAAAAGGGAGGGCATTTCATTGAACAGCCTATGGCATTACTACTCAAATCTGATTAAGCTTGCTAGCCAAAGACTTCTACGCACTGCCCGTCACAGAGTTTTACCTGATAACCTCTCACCCTTTTATACTCCTTGCTCCTCTGTGAATCCTGAGGGTCCCCTCCACTCACACTCAAACCAATTTCTCCAGTTCCGTCGGAACACCAGCTTTTCTCCATAATCCCCAATTTTACTTATATTATGCTTTGGAATTCCCCTCCCGAAGCTTAAAAAAATCTCGAGAGCTTCTCGTCCCTTAAAATAAAAATTCTTACAACATTTGAAATTTTTCTCCCGTATTAATTTTCAAATTTATTTTGATTTAGGGTCTCTATAATTTATTATGGATCACTACATGTCAAAATAAAAATCATATTGCATACCTTCAGATTTCTTGGAGCCTATTCAACACGTTAACAATGCTCTTATCATTGGTAATAGCAGTCCATCAACAGTAAAGACGAGGTATTGGTTATGAATATTTGAAAAAAGAAAGAATATTGAATTTTTCGATCCTCTTGGCCTACCGTATACATTCTACACGCCTCACATTCAAAATTTTATTGAGCAAAGTGGAAAATCTATTATTTTAAAATCGGAAACGAGATTTATCAACGAAAAGCTCTGTCTTTCATGCCCTATTATAATTTATTTTCCGTAGTCGTGGACTTACTTACAGTCAATTTCTCAAGACTTATGTATGACAATGCTCGATTGAACGACTTTCTAGTTGAAAATACTATTTCCTACCTATACCATATAAATTTTGGTGCCCCAAATGTGAAATGCTTAAAAATGTATGTACATTTGTTTATTATTAAAATTTGCATATATACAAAACACTGTGTCCTTTTAGTTATCTTCTTCTAGAAGGACTACTTTCTGTAACACTTTTTTTAGTAATTCTAAAAGGAATTTATTTTCTGTAACAGGCAAATAAAAGACTGTAGGTTTATAATAAAACTAGCCGGTATCTTTGCAGAAATTGCGTAAAAACCAGACTCCTTTATTATTCCAGAAAATGAAGTGTAGATCCGGTTCTTCTTCCCAAAACCATTTAAAACCACGATGATACCAGTCTCTTGTGAATAAACTGAACTCACTTTTAGGTTTTTTTGCAATGATGCCAGGGTAAAAATTTTCCCATTGATCACATTTATCATAGTGACGATTGGAGCAAAAAAAATCCTCTATTATGTGAGTCACAAATCTTTTCAAGACAGGAATTACAGTCTGTAATTTGCACTGCATATCCTTTATGCAATTCAATTCAATTCCATTTTATTTCGAATAAAAACATAACACAAACATCAATAACAATAAAGATCCTAGAAGATAACTTGTTAAAGATCAAAAGAAAAAAAAATTAAAGTAACGGTGAAAAAAAAATATAGAAGAATAAAACATGGCTAATTAGAGCAAATTTGTTAAAAATGGAAATATTAAATTATACTATCAAGTTTTGTTACATTTTTATACAACTTGCAGAAACTTGTGGCTAGGTCAACACTGGAGGGAATTTTGTTCCATTGAATAATAGATTTGTATATGGGAGATTGCTGGGCAGCACTAGAAACGCATTTAGGAATTTTAAAGGCTCTATTGGACGAACGGAGACAGTGGGCTACCGAATTATTAATATTATAATAGGTTAGGAGTTGAGGTGGAAGATTATTGTGGAAAGCAGAGTAAGCAAGCGATAAATTTAGTTTTTGTATGATTTGATCAAGTGGAGCTATGCCAAAATCTGAATACAAATCACGAGTTGGATATAGACGGGGAAGCCGAAAAACTGCTTTAATGGCGCGGTTTTGGGCAAATTTGAGTTTTTTAATGAAGGACCGTTTTGTGTTTCCCCAAACTGATCCGCAACAAGAAAGGTAAGGAAAAATAAAGGAATAATAGAGGGTAACTAGGATGTCAGGAGGAAAAAAATAATTCACACGGTTAATCATAGCAACTTGT
Source organism: Artemia sp. Qi Xiang Cuo (assembly GCF_049724085.1). Classification (NCBI taxonomy): domain Eukaryota; kingdom Metazoa; phylum Arthropoda; class Branchiopoda; order Anostraca; family Artemiidae; genus Artemia; species Artemia sp. Qi Xiang Cuo. Next base: position 59,201,099 of record NC_142802.1, on the reverse strand, counting down.
CTCAAAATTATTGCTGTTATATAAGAAATATGATTAGAGAATGACAAGCATGAGTCAATAAATACACCAAGAAACTTGGCAACCTCCACTTGTGGGAGGATATCGGAGGAGTACCTGAGACCAAGAGCAGGTTGAATAACGTCTTTGTTGTAGGGGGTTCTGAATAACACTATTTGACTTTTTTTGCTATTAATGGTCATGTTATTCGTAAGGCACCACGCCTGGACTCTGTTCAGAATGACTTGGGCAGAGGTTATTGCCAATGGTAGATTGGTGCCAGTGATGAAGAAGTTGCTGTCATCAGCAAATAATACAGGATACACTGAAGGGCCCAGGTCTATAACAAGATCATTGATATATACGAGAAATAAAATAGGGCCTAGAACGGAGCCTTGCGGGACACCCCTCCGAATAGGTAAGGGCTGAGAGGATACTCCACCCAGGCTCACACTCTGTACCCTTCCAGATAGATAAGAATCAAACCATGAGAGGGGAACACGACGAATACCTTAACTATTTAATTTACTTATTAAAATACTATGATCGACCATGTCAAAGGCCTTAGAAAAATCCAAAGAATAAGCCCAATACAGTTTTTTTAAGGTCGAGTTGTGAGCGTATGAACTGTGTGGCGTCAATTAGAGCATGAAAAGTTGAGAATTTCGGCCTAAAGCCATATTGGTGAGGAGAAATCAAGGATACGGAGTGCTGACTGTCAAACAGAAAGGGAGACAGACGTCTGAAGATGATTCTCTCGAGCACTTTGGATATAACAGGAAGAATTGAGATTGGGCGATAATTACCTATCTCAGTTGGATCGCCCTTTTTAAGAACTGGAATAACAATGGCTGACTTTTGTAAATCAGGGAAAACTCCGTGGGTTAAAGATATGTTGGCAATATGCTTGATGGGCTCGTAGACAAAAGGAGATATGGTCTTCAGGAGCTTATTACTTAATCCAAGACAGTCAGGAGTAAAACTATTAGGGAGAGAACCGATGATTTGAAGTACCTCATTGCTATCAGTTGGGCAGAAAAATATGGATCTAAAATTGAAGCAAGGGAATACAGCCTGTGAGGAGGAGTGGGAATCAGTATGAGGAACATTCAAAAAATAATTATTAAATGCATCAGGTGCATGTAAAGGGTCAATTAATCTGCCATTTGTGTCTTTAAGGCGAATAGGTATAGACTTTGATTTTCTATTTTTTGAAAGTATATCATTAATGGTGGACCATATCTTTTTCAGATTTCCTTTGCAATTGAGAATTTTTGTATAATAATAATTTTTCTTCGCTTCACGGATGAGTTTAGTGTATAAGTTTTTATAATGTTTATAATTAGATAGGTCAATATCACTACGGGTCTTACAGGCTAATTTATATAAATTGTTTTTACGATATGAGGAGACAATGAGGCTATGTGACATCCAGGGGCAAATAGGGATATTTTTCCAGTTAGGTTTACGAATAGGAAAAGTTGAATGGATAATCTCACTTAGCCTTTGCGCAAAACCATTTGTGGCAGAATTTACCTCTTGACAATTTAAGACATCGGACCAGTCAGTGGTTCTTAGGCAATCGATGAAATGGTTTATATTTGCAGAACTGTAATTTCTAGTAGGTGTTGGGATATTAGTTCTAGACCGTAGAGGTAGTGGTTGCGAAGGTAGAGACAAGTAAATAGGAAAATGGTCTGACAGATCCGAAAATACTATATTTGAGGACAGTTGTATCCACTTCCCAGGGAAGTGGATACAAAAATGTTGTCAATTAATGTTGAAGTTGATCTCACAGGATCGACTCTACTGGGGAAAAAAATTGTGGGTAGAAGACCACTCGCGGTTACCGATTCAAAAAAAGTGTCAGATTCAATATTTTACCAACATTGAGTAGGTTGCAATTAAAGTCCCCAAAAACTATTGCCTTTTTATGGGGTAGATTAATAAAATTAGAAAAATCATCAAACAGATTACAAAAACATGAGGTCGGAAATGGAGGAGGTTTATAAAATAAGGAGAGTATATAGGAATTTTGGCCGATAACTATGTTAACAATTATTGAATAAATACATCTGAGATTTAGCTGTGTAGAGAAAACAGATTCGCACTCTGATAGCCTGGTAAAATTTACATTCGAACGGATGTAAACTGAGATACCACCAGAACACTTTGTCAATCTCCTGGGCATATGGATTATTTGGTAACCATGGAGTAAAAAATCACTAGTGTCATCATTATCGGAAAGCCATGTCTCTGTTAATCCTATTACATCAAAAGGGCAGACACCATTAAATGAAATTAAATCTTTAAACTTGAGCCACTTATCCTGGATGCTTCTGATGTTGAAACAAAGAACATTAAGGGAATTATTATTTACTAGTTTTGGCCTCACATTAGTAGCAAAATCGAAAATATCAAGGTATTTACAGCTAGCAATTTTTAAGGTACCAGGGGGGCTGCTTATAGAGTTGGCATGCTGATTATCATCTATATCGGGATAATTAAAAGCAATGTTATTGGAAAGGGATAAATTAGTTAAAAACGAAAAGTCACACATTAAATAGTCGTTAGGCGTTCTGATTGTGACTCAATCAGCCTATGTTGGCTTAAAACACTCTCAATTTGAATTTCTGCTTCGGAAACTATGGTCTCGCCAAAGTGGGTTTTTGCCAAATTCTTCAGAATAATGCATTTCAACTGATTGGGTAACTCTAATTGGGAGATGAGCATAGAGGTAACTGTAAAGCTGGCTAATTTAAAGTACAAGTTTGATTCAGCTTCCATAGTCTTAGTAGAAACTGTGTGAAATCTGTGGGGAGTAATTCAAGGTAGATTTGTCGGTCTTGATGTCTTTCCCTGTGCAGAATTTTCCGAAAGGGGGTTCTTCAGGTTTTTCTGTGGGGCCGTTGCTATCAAGGGGAACCATGCATTAGTTTTGTCTCGGATGAGATTATTCTGAAAACTTTCAACACTAGGGGAAGCATTGGGAACTCTTGGTGTCCTGGGGGCTGCTGGTTGCCTGGAGCCTGTTGGTGGTTCAGGGGCTGTTGGTGGCCTGGGGCCTTTTGGGGGACGGGGGACTATTGGTGTCCTTGGGACTTGCATTGCAACAAAAGGGATTGGAAGTTGTTGCTCTTTTGCTATTCTTAGTATCTCTGCCCTTTGTTTATATCTGGGACAGTTTCCTTTATCTAGGGACTGGTGTTTGCCCTTACAATTAGTACATATTGGGTCAAATTGACAGTTTGACTCATTATGGTCCTTGCCAAGGCAAATCTTACAAATGTTGGAATTTTCTCTACAGTATTTATCTGAGTGCCCAAGCTTTAGACATATAGTACATTGTAATGGCTTTTCTTTGAAAAGCTTGAAAGATTTTTGTTGGCCAAAGAGGAACACTTTGTCAATATTAAATTGTCCTTGAAGCTCAAACAACACAGTTTTAAAGTTTGAGGTTTCAGTGGTTTCGCGACCAAGGGTATGAACACTAGAGACCGGAATGCATTCACCTTTTTCATTCATCAATGCTTCCATCAGGTCCGAGTTTAGAAACGATTTAGGGATATTGTAGAGCACTATCTTTGTTTTTATCGGGCTTGTGGACCACAGGTGGGCTGTGACAACAACATTTTCAACTCTTTTTAGCTCCATTGCCTTTTTCACTGATGTGGGATCGTTCAAAAGGATATCTAGCGATCCTGATCTGTTTATATTCATATTAAAGTTGCAACGAATGGTCTTGAAGGGGGAAACTCGCAACTTTGGTAGATCACGGCTGATAAACAAGCAATTATCAGATTGGGGAACTAGTTGAATAATTACCGGGGAATCGGCTGGATTTCTTGAAGAGTTGTTCGTGGTATCTGTTTGATGTATTATTGCTGAATCTGGTGGACTTTTTGTTCTCTGTCTTCTACGCTTAGCCGAGTTTACTATCTTAAAGCCTTCTTCATCTTTTTCAGTATCAGTGGTGGAGGGGGATGGACCTTGGAGGGTATCCATGTTTAGGGTATGAATACTCTTCAGAGAGGTCGCTGGTACATTCGCAGTTGTAGGGGGGAGGTTCTAGCAAGGGCTTTTGAAGATGGTTGAAATCGTGACTTACTCATATCCCTATCAGGAGGTTGTTTTGGAGGCTCCTTTTTTCCAAACATTTGAGCTATTCAAACTCACAAATTCGAACACTAATTATAAATTGTTTCTCAATAAATTCAAAATAATCAACAGTAACGAGAAAAGTACCAGTAATCTGGTTTAGTGTTTACTAATCAGTTGCCAAAAATTTAAATATTCACTATTTTAACAAAGTTAAATAGATTAATGGGTCACCATAAGTCAAAGTATCCACAAGTCTTATCCAAGACAGGAATTATTCACGTTTTGTTCACAGGTTAGGTTGCAAAATTGCTGGTATCCAGATTATAAATAATTCACAAGAGGTCTTATCAAAAACTTGAATTAATCACGTTTTTGTACACAGGTTCGGTTGCGAAAGTACAGGTCTCTAGATTATGAATAAATCACAGGAGGAGTGTCTGCTCTGAACTCTCAACCAAGACTCAATTAATTTACATGGATTGCAGAATTTACACTTTTCATTATAGGCATCAGTAAAGGTGCAATTCTCACAGGATGGCATAATGGGTATATGTAAAACATTTTTCGATGTTGACTGTCTCACTTCCAAAAATAAACTGACTCACGATCAATAAAATGTCTTCTAGGACGTCACAAAACTTTTTAGACACGACTTCGTTCAAAATGGCCGTCTAAGTAGTGGATAAAAGCAAAATCACTATACCATTTTGTTTTGTCTGAATTGATATATCTATAAATTGACTAAAAGCAGGTGGATCACGACGAAAAAGTTTCATGCAATAGTCCATTGTTGGGGCATCAGTTCCAATCATATCGTTAAGCATTTCTCGCGAAAATACTTTTCTTTGAAGAGATAATTCCAGAAAGTCATCATCTAAAATTAAACATTTTTCAAATTTTACTATATAACGTAAGATTTTTTGGTGCTCAAATCTAGCCATTTTAACACTCTTACTACCGAATACAGGCTAACAATTGCTAGTAATAAACCGTTCTTCTATAGATTGTTCTCTTCAATATATTTCGTTAACAAATTTAATTCGTCTTTTAGTCTCTGTATATGCACTATATTCACTTTAGCTGCAAAGCATAATTGTTCTTCCGACTTGAATTTGCGTAATGATATAACATATTCAGCATACATCTTGTCCCATTGTAGGGTTAGTCGGCAACCCCTTAAAATTTCCGCTGCTACTTTAGGCACTCTATGTTCCATCTCGCTAATACCTTCAACATCCAGCAATGTGTAAGCACCCACTTTGATGTTGACACGCTTAGCGCTTTTTTAATACTGAAGAAATGATAGAACACCTGGAATTTCTGGAAGTCTGCCAGCTGGAAACAGGGCTCCCGTGGAACTCTCACCAGGGATACCTTGTCGTCAGAGGGCATGTCATAGAAATCCTATGGGAAAAGGGAGGGCATGTCATAGAAGTGCCTATGGCATTACTACTCAAATCTGATTAAGCTTGCTGGCCTAAGACTTGCACACACTGCCCGTCACAGAGTTTTACCCGATAACCTCTCACACTTTTATACTCCTTGCTCCTCTGTGAATCCTGAGGGTCCCCTCCACTCACACTCAAACCAATTTCTCCAGTCCCGCTGGAACACCAGCTTTGCTCGCCAATTCCCAGTTTTCACCTCTATCATGCTTTGGAATTCCCTTTCCAAAACATTGAAAAATCTCGAGAGCTTCTCATCCCTTAAAATAAAATTCTTACAACATTTTGAAATTTTTCTCCCGCATTAATTTTCAAATTTATTTTGATTTAGGGTCTCTATAATTTATTCACTGTTTTTGTTTTCTTTTGTTTTTATAATACCGTTGTTATTTTCATTTTTTTTAATTAAAAATTGAGCTGAACTGAATATGGGTTTAACTCGATTGGAAATCGGAAGTTCTAATGCCTTTTCTAAGAGTCATAAGTGATTGGAGGGCAACTAACACCTTGTAAGTTATTCCCTGGGGGTATAAGGCTCTTATGGAAGGGGTGATCTTATAAACTTTGGAGGAGGCTCATTTGATTGGAAATTAAAAGTTCTAGTTCCCTTTTTAAGAGTCAAGAGTGATTGGAGGGCAGCTAGACCGCCCCCACACCTTGTTTTCCCCAAATAAATCTGATTGAAATTTTGAGATAGCCATTTTGCTTAAAATAGTTCAAAATAAAAAAAAAAACTTTGGGGTCAAAACAACCCCCCAGAGTCCAAGGGCAAGCGTCGTAAGCCAGGCCCAGAGGACATAAATGGTTTTTATTGGAGGGCGGTCGTATAAACTTTTGAGGAAGCTCATTTGATTGAAAATTGAAAGTTCTAGTTCCCCTTTTAAGAGTCAAAAGAGATGGGATGGCAACTACTCCCCTCCCTCCACCACACCTTCTTTTCCCAATTAAATTGGATCAAAACTTTGAAATAGCCTTTTTGTTCAAAATAGTCCACAGATTATATAACAATACCTCCAGGGTTGACACAAACCCCCAGAGCCTGGTGGTAGGGATTGTAAATGATACCCCATGGGCATATAAAGTTTCTGTGGAAGGGGTAGTCGTATGAGATTTGGAGTCTCATTTGATTGGATATTAAAAGCTCTGGTTTCCCTTTTAAAAGTCAGAAGGTATCGGAGGGCACCTTTTCCCCCACACCCCATTTTCTCCAAATATATCTGATCGTAAATTGAGATAGCCATTTTGTTGAAAATAGTCTAAGGATCATATAACCTTCAGGGTTGACACAGCTCTCCAGAGCCCGGCAGCAAGGGTTGTGAGTTATGCCCCAGGGCATATACGTTTTTATGGAAGGGGTGGCCACATAAATTTTGGAGGAGGCTCTTATAAACGATGTTTGTAAACTATATAAAACTATATGTGCCTTGAAGAGTCTTGGGAAGAACTAATAAAATTAAACTGAATATTTGATTTTTGAAAGCATATCAGTTCAAGATTTTATTTCACTGTAATTTTTTTTTCAATGTTGTAATAAGTACAAAAGAAAATATTTTGAAATGTAATTCTTTCTCACTATAGCACCAGTGACGCAGTAGGCTTTAATATTTTATACTTAGGGAAGGGGAAGTAACCAAACTCTTGTGTGTCGTTATTGTTGTTCGTTTAAGCTTGACTTGCATATTCAATTCAAATTTTCCTAGTTCAAAGATTTATTTATTCATTTATATTTGTACATGTTGTGTGTTTATTTGCTGGCATTGTTTATTTAATTTCTGTTCGTTTTGGGCTTCATTTATACTTTAATAGTAATTTATGGTTGTCACGAGCTTGAACTATTATAGGAATTAAGTTTCTGCTGACCTTAAGTTTAATCTGACCTTTACTTGAAAAAATTCTTTCTCGTAATTTTTTTTTTGTTTTAATAGTTATATAAACCTTACCCTCAAAACTTGTAAAATCATTAAAAATTACGATTGAATGTGTGAACTACGTGTGAAAATATACTCTAAAGCAGAATATTAATCTGAATTCAAGGTAGTTCCGCACCATTGTAATGTTAGGTCGCCTTCCCATGGACAGAAGATGAACCGTATTTGTCATGCATGTGGAGTAAACCCTGCTTTTGCAAGAACATCAACATTGTCATGCAGATCAGATGCAACGCTATAGTGTTGCCTATTGTAAAGGCCATCCGGCTCCAATGTTTTATTATTATTTATTTATTTATTGTTATTTTTTTCCCAGAAGCACTTCATATGGAAGGGGTCGTCGTAAAAATTCAAAAGGGGCTCATTCGATTGGAAATTGAGATTTCTAGTGCCCTTTTTAATAGTCGAAAGTGATTGCAGGGCAACTAGCCCCCCACGCCCAGTATTCCCCCAAACACATCCAATCAAAATTGCGAGATAGCCATTTTGTTCAGTGTAGTTGGTTTCCAGATAGAAAATATGTTTTTGAGGAGGACACTCCCCCACAACCCTTAGGGCAAGGGTTTTAAGTTATGCCCTGGAGGCATATAAGGTTTTTATAGAAGGCGTTGTCGTAGAAACTTCAAAAAAGGCTCATTCGATTGGAAATTCAAAGGGCTACGGCCCTTTTAAATAGTCGACAGTGATTGGAGGGCAACTAATCAACCCACGCCCATTATTCCCCCAAACACATCCAATCAAAATTTTGAGATATCCCTTTTGTTCAGAGTAGTTGATTTCCAGGTAGAAAGTATGTTTTTGAGGAGGAAACTCTCCACAGCCCTCAGGGTAAGGGTTTTAAGTTATGCCCTGGGGGCATATAAAGTTTTTATAGAAGGTGTTGTCGTAGAAACTTAAAAAAGCCCATTCGATCGGAAATTCAAAGGGCTAGTGCCCTTTTTAATAGTCAAAAGCGATTGGAGGGCAACTAGCCCCCCCCCCACGCCCATCATTCTCCCCAACACATCCAATCAAAATTTTGAGATAGCAATTTTGGTCAGCGGAGTTGATTTCCAGATAGAAAATATTTTTTTGAGGAGGACACTCCCCCACAACCCTCAGGGCAAGGGTTTTAAGTTATACCCTTGGGGCATATAAGGTTTTTATAGATGGCGTTGTCGTAAAAACTTCAAAAAAGGCTCATTCGATTGGAAATTCAAAAAGCTAGTGCCCTTTTTCATAGTCAAAAGTGATTGGAGGGCAACTAACCCCCCTTTCATGCCCACCTTTTCCCCAAAAACATCCAATCAAAATTTTGAGATAGCCATTCTATTAAACGCAGTTTTAAGTTCTGGAAATTAGGTCTTTGATGATGACAATTCCCCCACAGCCTTCAGGGCAAGGGTTTTAAGTTTGGCCTGGGGGCATATAAGGTTTTGTATTGACAACGTTGTCGTAGAAACTCCAGAAAGGGCTCATTTGATTGGACATTTAAGTGGCTAGTTCCCTTTTTAATAGTCGAAAGTGATTCTAAGGCAACTAACACCCCTTCCACGCCCACCATTACCTCAAACACATCCAATCAAAATTTTGATATAGCCATTTGTTCAACGTAGTTGAAAGTTCTGGAAATTATATGTTTGAGCAGGACACTCCCCTCCCCACAGTCTTCAGGGGCAAGGGTTATAAGTTATGCCCTGGGGGCATACTAGTTGTTATGGAAGGAATTCTCCTATAAACTTCAGAGAGGGCTCATTTGTTTGGAAACTGAAAGTTCTCGTTCACTTTTTAAGCGTCAAAAGATATCGGAGGGTAACCAGCCCCTCCCAAACCCTTTTTTCCCAAATGCATCCAATAAACATTTTAAGATAGCTATTTTGTCAAAAATAGTTCAAAGATCATATAACAAAAATTCTTTTGTCGACACAACCCACCAGGGCCCGGGGGCAGAAGTTGTAAGTTATGCCCTGGGGGCAAATATGGGTCTTATGAAAGGAATGCTCGTATTAACTTCAAAGAGGGATTATTTGATTGGAAATTGAAAGCTCTAGTTCACTTTTTAAGAGTCAAAGATATTGCAGGGCACATAGCCCCCCCCCCCTCCACGCCCTTTTTTCCTCAAACCCATCCGATAAGAACTTTGAGATAGATATTTTTTATAGTTCAAAAACTGAGGGGTCAACACGGCCCCCCAGGGCCTGAGGGTAGGTGTTGGAAGTTACGCCCTGGAAGAATATATGGTTCTTATTGAAGGGATGCTCGTAAAAAATTCAGAGATGGCTCATTTGATTGCAAATTAAAAACTCTAGTTTAGTTTTTTAGAGTCCTTTTTTATAGTTCAAAAACTGAGGGGTCAACACGGCCCCCCAGGGCCCGAGGGCAGGTGTTGGAAGTTACGCCCTGGAAGAATATATGGTTCTTATTGAAGGGATGCTCGTAAAAAATTCAGAGATGGCTCATTTGATTGCAATTTGAAAGCTCTATTTTAGTGTTTTAGAGTCCAAAGAGATTAGAGGGCAACTGCCCCCCCCACGCCCCTTTTTCCCCAAATGCATCCAATAAAAATTTGAGATAGCCATTAGGTTAAAAAGTGCTCAAAAGTCAGATAACAAAAACTCAAGTGTAGTCACAACCCCTCAGGGACCGGCAGCAGGCGTTGTAAGTTATGCCCTGGGGCATATATTGTTCGTATGAAAAGGATGCTCGTATAAACTTCAGAGACGGCTCATTTGATTGGATATTGAAAGTTCGAGCTCACTTTTTAGTAGTCAAAAGAGATCCAAGGGCAGCTAGCCCTCCCCCCCCCCCCGCCCTTTTTTCAAAACCCATTTGATAAAAATTTTGAGACAGACATTTTTTTTAAAATGATCCAAAGGTCGGATAAGAAAAAATCCGGGATCAATAGAACTTCCCAGGGCACAGGGGAAGGTATTCTTAGTATTTCCCTATGGACCTGTATGGTTCTTATGAAAGGGATGCTCGTATAAAGTTCATACAGGGCTCATTTGATTGGAAATTGAAAGTTCTAGTTCCCTTTTTAAGAGTCAAGAGAGTTAAACTAGAGCTCCCCCCCCCCACGCTCTTTTTTCCCCAAATCCGTCCGCTACAAATTTTGAGAGACCCAATGTTTTGGAAATTGTTCAAAAATTAGATAACAAAAATGCCCCCCCCCGGAGCCCGGGGGATAGGTGTTGTAGGTGTTTTCTTGGGGGCGTATATGGTTCTTATGAAAGGGATGATCTTATAAACTTCAGAGGGGCTAATTTGATTGGAAATTCTAGTTCAAATTTTAAGAGTCGAAAGATATCTGAGGGCAATTAGCCCCCCTCCCCACACGCCCTTTTTTCTCAAGCGCATCAGATAAAATTTTTATAATAGCCATTTCATTGAAAATAGTTCAAAGGTCAGATAAGAGAAATTTATGTGTCGACGGAACCCACCAGGGCCCGGAGGTAGGTGTTATTTGTAATGCTCTAGGGCATATATAGTACTTATGGAAGAATACTCGTATAAACTTCGGAGAGGGCTCATTTGATTGGAAATTGAAAGTTCTTGTTCACTTTTTAAGAGTCAAAAGATATCTAAGGGCAACTAGCCCCCCCCCCTCCTCCACGCCCTAAATGTATCAGATAAAGATTTTGAGATAGACATTTTGTTAAAATAGTTCAAAGTTCTGATAACAAAAACTCCGGTATCGACACAGCCCCCAAGGGCCCTGGGGTAAGCGTTGTAAGTTATGCCCTGGGGGCTTATATGGTTGTTATGGAAGGGATGCTCGTATAAACTTCCTAGAGGGCTCATTTGATTGGAAGTTGAAAGTTGTAATTCACTTTTTAAGATTCAAAAGTGATTAGAGGGCAGCTAGCCCCCCCCCCCACACTACATTTTTCCAAGAGGTATTTCATATAGAAGGGGTCGTCGTATAAACTTCAAAGGAGGCTCCTTCGATTGGAAATCGAGAGTTCTAGTGCCCTTTTTAAGAGTCAAAAGTGATCAAAAGGCAATTAGCACTGGATAAACCCATCCGATAAAAGTTTCAGGTGACCATTTTGTTAAAAGTAGTTCAACCATCAGATATTAAAACTCCGGGGTCGACACAACCCCCTAGGGCCCAGGACAGGCGTTGTAAGTTATACCCTGGGGATATATGTGGTTCTTACCGCTTATAAAAACAAATCTATTTGAGAAACCACTTTCAAAACACTAGACATTAAATTAAGAAAAGAAACTGACTTTTTTGTGAAAGTGACATAAAGTCGCACTTGCATAGACAGAGACGCATATTTCTGAAGTGGTCTTTGAAAGGCAACAGCAGAAATTACACTTATTTGCGAAAAATAGTAACCTAAATGTTCATTATAATCTATTGCGTGGAAATGTTTGTTTTGTGCACCTTTGTTTGTATACCAGTGTTTTAAATTTGAAAAACATGGTGTTTGATTTTCTCTATTAATGAGGGTTTGATTAAAGCGCTTATGAAACTTGTATGGGTCAGTACCTCCAACAAGGTTAAGAAACACTTATTAAATTTTTGGAAGTCAATCGGTGAATAAAAACACTTACAAGTGTTTTATAACTTTATTCGTTACGTTCAGAAATGCATTCAGTGAAGTACTGATGAAGCCTCGGAGCAAAGAGAGACGGTTTGAAAAGGGGGGGGGGCTGCCCACCTCATATAAGCAATATCTGTCCGTTTTAAGTTTATATATCGCTCTTTACTTTTATTTGAAAAAACTTGCTTGTTGGTTTTACAGTGTCCCGAAGGAAAGAATCTGTTTTTGTCTGCAAAACAATGTCAAATTAACTGTATTTATAATAAGTAATAAATAAATAAAAAAATTGGAAGACACAAATTTAAAAGAGGATCAGTAAAATAACACAGGCGAATAAAACTATTCTCTGAAAAGGTCTTAAACAACATCCACTATTGTCTTGGGACAAAATTCGAGACCAAATATTTGCTTTATTGAACGTGGAATGATCTGTATTCTGCATTTGACTTTCAAATGACACTGTTGATGGTGGTAGATAAGCTGTCTTTGGATATCTTATTTTCTTCGTCACATGTGTAGGAGCAGTCGGGAAAAACAAAATTGTTGTGGGTCTTGTGAGCGGGATGACAACTTCTGAAAATAAATTAATAAAATTTCAAATATGAATTACTTACGAATTAGAATTAATTGTCTAGATAGGTATGTTGCAAAGGATTGGAATTTATGACTGAATAAATCTCGTGATACATTAGGCCCGTTCTAAGATCTTACATCTAAGATCTCACATCTTTCTGCAAAGATTTCCGTTCTTTTAACTCATCTTTGTTTCTAAGATCTTACAGCTCACTGATTTTAGCAAAAAGTTTGAAAGACGCCATCTTTCTGCCATACAGAACAATGATAAGAGAACTTTGATGATATGCTTATCATTGTTCTCAGACTGCTGATCAGAGCAAAATGATGAAAGACGTTTGCAAAAGAATGCCATAAGATATAAGATCTTAGTGCTAAGATTTCACTTTTAAGTGTTCTTTGTCAAAAGATGTGAGATCTTAGCACATAGATGAGTAAAAGAACAGCCCTATTGTGTTTAGGCACTATTCAAATAAAGAATTCTTGTTCGAGAAGTAAAGACTAATTTAAAATGATGCTTGAAAGTACCAACGTTGTTAGAATCTGCTCTTTGTTGACCTTTTAAGAAAGTAAAAAATAAAAATTATCAAGCAGCTAGTAGCCTACTTATAAAGCTATTCTAAGAATTCTTGCTCGAGAAGAAAAGATTAATTTATAATGTTACCTGAAAGTACCAACGTTGTTAGAATCAGCTCTTTGTTGACCTCTGAAGAAAGTAAAAAAAATTATCAAGCAGCTAGTAGCCTACTTATAAAGCTATTCTAAGAATTCTTGCTCGAGAAGAAAAGATTAATTTATAATGTTACCTGAAAGTACCAAAGTTGTTAGAATCAGCTCTTTGTTGACCTCTGAAGAAATTAAAAATAAAAATTATTAAGCAGCTAATATATTTATTATAATTTCTACATAGGGCTGTATCCAGGAGAGTTCCCCAATTTGAAAATTCCCCCTCCCTCCCCCCCCCCCACAATTTTTGTCTGGCTCGAACAGAAGTAGGAATTCTGCGAGGCCTTTTCAGGCATTATATGATGAATAACGGATATTTTTTGTACACATCCGTTTTCAAATTTCAATTCAGGCTTTTGCCATTGCCACTGATTCTTATGAAATAGGAATATTGCGATTCGTTTCCTTATTTAAATATTTTCTCTGAAATTTTTACTCAGATGGAGGGAGGATAAGGATAATTATCCTCCAGTGCCATTGCCGGTATATAGGGTGGAGAATTGATGTTTAAATTGCTGGGTCTTTTTTTTTGCAAGGAAAAGTGGCAAGAAAGTCGCCCAGCCTTGCTGCTGCGAGGATCTATCTCTGGTAGGCCAGTAAAAGCACGGTTTGACCGGGACAATATTGCAACAAAAGGTTTTTTTTACACCAAAATGTTCAGAAAAAATCGTTGAACAACATATCCAAAATCAGCTAAAATTTCCCTCCGGAACAACCTTCTGGGGCTGCTTAAAGGGGGTGGAAGGGGTCGAACAATTAGGTATTTACATTTTTGACATTTAGGAAGCTTTTTTTCATTAAAATGTTCAGAAAAAATCGCATATATAACATATCCAAAACATATCCGCTAAAATTTCCCGCCGGGAAAACTCTCTGGGGCTGCTTAAAGGGGGTGGCAGGGGGCGAAAAAATAGGTTTTTTCATTTTTGACATTTAGGAAGCTTTTTTTACACTAAAATGTTCAAAAAAAAATCGCTGAACAACATATCCAAAATCCGCTAAAATTGCCCGCCGGAAAAACCTTCTGGGACTGCTTAAAGGGGGTGAAAGGGGTGAAAAATCCTTTTCGATTTTGTTATTTCGGTACGTTCAGAGACTCGATTTTGGTACGAATCAACTCGCTGAAACCGATCAGCCCCTTTACTGCCTCTTTGATCAGCCCCTTTACTGGAAGGCAATGACAATTGCGGACTCTGAGCCGACTGGAAGCTCTTTGAAAGACCTCACTATCTTACTTGGAGGATTTCACGCTCGCATGAGCTTTTTGGGTTCAATCGGACACCTTATGGAAGACACTGGATTAGAAGAAGTGCTTGAGCAAATTTACGCCAAGAATACAGTAAAGCATATCATGAGCGGGAAAGCACTTTCTCGAGCAGCTCGTGCGCATGATATCATTGATGGAGCTCTTGCCATTTTGATACTTGACGACAAGCACAACTTGACGGAACCCAATGAAGATAGGGAATTTGAGACCCAGGAGCATATTGATGAAGCCCTTGTGATCTTCGAGGGTCTTAATGCTGGCGAGGTCTCTATAGAAGAAGTCAACTCGTGCGAAGCCGTAACTAGTGCTGCTAACAAACTAAGAAAGAAGAAGAAGGAGCTACGGGGCAATCGAACAGCATGCTTGTGGTTTCAGTACATGGACATGGTGAAAGTATTGCGCGATTTTACTAGATCAGAGTGGTGCGGGAACTGGGATCTGTATTTGAATAGCCTTAAACAGATGCTTTCGTACTATGCGGCAACAGGGCACAACCTGTACGCAAAGTCTGCTCGTCTTCATATCCAGACTATGGTTGACCTGAAAGAAAACAATCCAGAGCTCTACTCAAGTTTTAAAATCTGTCAGTTTGTTATAAGGAGAAGCGATCAGTTCTGGGATGGATTGTCACCGGATCTAGTCATTGACCAGGCTCTAATGCACAGTTTGAAGACAACAGGTGGACTAACTTATGGACGGGGGATA
Source organism: Artemia sp. Qi Xiang Cuo (assembly GCF_049724085.1). NCBI lineage: Eukaryota > Metazoa > Arthropoda > Branchiopoda > Anostraca > Artemiidae > Artemia > Artemia sp. Qi Xiang Cuo. The sequence goes on along the minus strand of NC_142802.1, from coordinate 59,185,825 downwards.
ACACAAACTCAGCGTCTAATATGGGCTTTTTCGATGCCGATCTGTGCTGAATTAAATGCCTCAATGCAAGGTCTGACTAGCCTGAGTTACTCAACAAGTGATCAACACGTCGAAACGCTCCAGTGGTGGATGAAGAGAGATACTGATGACACGGAGGCGGTCTTAGACTTTTTGCGAATTCTGATTCCGTTCAGAGAACACAGAGGGCTCCTCAACATCGTTACCGGTGTAACTGAATCAGTTAATGTAGATGCGGACACCGCAAAGGAAGTTGGAGCCCGAATTCTAGACGAAATGACTGGGAAGGCAGCTGATTCATTTTCGTTCCGGAAGAAAGACAAGGCTGTTATAATGGCATCCAAATCAGCTGTTAACATCCATGGTGAACCGGTTCATGTAGACCAAGGGCTTCTGTTCTAGCACATAGCTGAGGTGGCGAACCGGGAAGAATTCGATCTTCGAGACCTTTTGTCGTATGAGCTTTGTACGTATCCCCCATCCCTTTTTGGATCCTATGAAGTTCTGCGTCCTGCCAAAAAACCCAACTCTACATTTGACTTCATTTGTGAAAGTTACGTCAAGCATGTCACCACTAGATTTGGAAAAGCTTCGGTAGTTTTGATGGATATGACAATGGTCCTTCGACAAAAGGTATGGCTCACCTCAAACTTTCCAGGGGTAAACAGTGCCCAGTGGTAGAATTCACTGGTACAACAAAGTTAACAAGAAAGAAAGAAGAGTTCTTGCAAAACTGCACAAACAAGCAGTGGATAATTCTAGCGATAGGAGAAAAGTTGTCCTCAGCAGGTTGTTTGGTATAACATGCCTCTGCTGACGCGGATGTCCTGATTGCAACCACAGCCATTCATAGTGCAAGAACTCAGTTGACGTGTCTCATCGGCAACGACACTGACCTCCTTATCCTTCTCCTCTAACATGTCACTACCACCCACAAAGGCCTGTACTTCAGATCCGAGGCGAAAGCTTCAAACGAACATAAGCTATGGAATATTTGCTCCATCAAAGAAAAACTAAGGGACATGTGTGGTGCAATTCTATTTCTGCACGCGTTCCTAGGCTGTGACACCACTTTGAGATTACAAGGAATTGGTAAATCTGTCGGACTGTCATTGTACCGGTCCGGTCCATCTTTCCGTGAGGCCACTAAGGTCCTTATGGACTCAAAGGCTACGAAAGACAAGCTCATTGTAGCTGGTGAACACCATTGTAGCTTTTTTGAGAATCTATAAAGGAAAACCTGGAGAAACTCTCGTGTTCTTGAGACATCGTCTGTTCTTGGCCAAGTTCGCTTCCTCTTCCGCATTTGTCTGCTTTGATTGGATTCCTCCCACACCCTCAGCTGCGAAGTTCCATTCTTTTCGCATGTATTTGCAGATAATGGAATGGAAAAGCGAGGCTGCTGCGATGAAACCGGAAAACTGGGGATGGCGACTCTCTGCTGATAATTACATCCCAGTAATGACGGAGAAGAAACCAAATCCCCAAAGTCTTCTTCAAATTATCCACTGCAAATGCAAATCAGGTTGCGATACGGCCAGATGCACTTGCCGAAAGAATGGCATGCCCTGCACACTTGCTTGCGGAGAGTGCATGGGAACAAGCTGTAATAACTCTGAACCAACATCTCTAGAAGAAGAAGAATTTTAGTTTTTTGCAATAACGGTGGTTGTGCTCTTTTGTAGTGCTCATTAATGAAATGATGATTCTCAATATTATGTGATCTGAAAATGATGATTATCAAAACTGCGATTTATGCATAGACGCGTTAATGTATTTTTTTTCCAACTGCAATAGAAGTCGTTAATAAGAATGATTTTTCAAGTTTCTATGCGCCTATGCCTATAGTTTCCCTTTTTCTACAGTCTGGTCTTCACACGGTTGATACTTATCGGATAACCAGGTTTCCAACGATTAGCGAAGCAACAAAGAGGGGGGTACTTCTCTGCTCCTTTAAATTGCCGTTCGAGATTTTCCTGTGTTGCTGTTTGAAGTATTTCAGGCTTCCATTGATCTGATATTTCTAACACTTCGGAATAAAAGCTATTTCCTTTATTTTTGCGATGGAGTTATTAAAATCTTATTTATAGTTTAATATAAGTTACTGACGTGTTACAATAAAAGTAACATCATTTTCGGTTTCAGCGAGGTGATTTATACCAGAATCGAGTCTCCGAACGCACCGAAATAACAAAAATCAAAAAAAAGATTTTTCACCCCTTTCACCCCCTTTAAGCAGCCCCAGAAGGTTTTCCCGGCGGGCGATTTTAGCGGATTTTGAATATGTTGTTCTGCGATTTTTTTTGAACATTTTAGTGTAAACAAAGCTTCCCAAATGTCAAAAATGAAAAAAAAAACCTATTTTTTTGCCCCCTTCCAACCCCTTTAAGCAGCCCCAAAGGGTTTTCCCGGCGGGCGATTTTAGCAGATTTTGGATATGTTGTTCAGCGATTTTTTTTAATATTTTAGCGTAAAAAAAGCTTCCTAAATGTCAAAAATGTAAATACCTAGTTTTTCACCCCCTTCCACCCACTTTAAGCAGCCCCAGAAGGTTTTCCCAGCGGGCGATTTTAGTGGATTTTGGATATGTTGTTCAGTGATATTTTCTGAGTATTTTGGGGTAAAAAAACCTTTTGCTGTAATTTTGTCCGGGTCGACCCACTTTTCTCCGTACTTTTACTGGACTATGGGCCCCGTATTGTCAATTAGAGTATCAATCCACTGTGCTACCATAGAATATCAAATAGAGCATTTTTTTTTTTTTAGCTTAAACTCTTGGTATGTATCAATGAGGGCCCAAATTGAACGTTCAACTTAAATAAATATCATTCAGACATTTTATTTAACTCAAATGGTTGGGTGCTTCAATTTTTTCGTCAAATTCTTTAGAATTTATAAGCTACATACTCATTTTGAACAAACTTTAGGTTGGCAGAAGGGATTGATTTCTCGTGAGCTTTACAGATAATCTTTGAGCAACTTATGCTAAGAGAGACGAAATGAAACAAAACTGTTTCTGCAGAAACTTTACAAAAGAAAAATAGTACAGGCAAATGTTCCCCGGGGAAAATGTAAATAAGAAACAACGGCTGATATTACCTCAGACTTTATACCCTGATACCTTTAAAAGTCTGAAATCTCTAATATAGGATGATATTGCCGCATAATTCTGATGTTTCGGAATTTATCTATAGAAAAAATTTAGGAGACATTTAATCGCACATCTAGAAATTAGATAGGCCTTAGAAATTATTCAAAAGTCACAAACAAATAAGACGTACAAACAAAATTATAAGCGTGTGACACGTCTCTACCCCTCCTCCCTAATGCACATGATAATATCACCTAATCACCTAAGGCACATGACATATGAAAGTATGTAACCATTCAAAAAACCATATATATGGGTGGCTAGGACAGGTCGGCAAAAGTGGTCCACAAGTATAGCCTCAATTATAAAGTGTAGATGAGTTAATTCAAAATTGGGTTGGTACTAAAATTTTAGTAGGTAATTATATAGTAGGTAATTTATATTATCTAGTAGGTAATTATATTATATAGTAGGGTAAACAATCACTTTTCGCACAAATCCAAATAGGGTGGACACTAGCTTTCTGGAAAAAAGTTTATCAATATTTTAAAAGAAAGTTTTAATCTAGATAAATAAAACTTCCGGAAATTTCCACCTGTTGATACTTGAGTTGATTCTTAGAAGTCTTATTGACACGGCTCAACTAGTTTCTTTGAAATATTAAAGAAAAATCGTCCGGAGAAAAGTTATTTACTCTGATCTACTATGTAATTACCATCAACAATCTTCAAGTTAACTCACTTTATGGAGATTATCCAATATTCTGCTGCTTCCTAAAACATATTATCCAATATGTTTTGCTGCTTCCTAAAATTTTACAAAGTAGTAATCCAACCACAATATTTCGTATTGGTGCGTACATAGAGAAGGGATTAGAAAGAAGGAAAAGTTTTTACAATTAATTATTCTTAATTATATGAAATTAAACTTATTTTCTCAATAAATTACCATAAGGTATTTTTTGCTATGTATCATGTTAATGTGTGTTTCGTAATTTGTTCTGTTGTGATTTCTTTATTTTTCACAAATTTTTGTGTGTATATGGCTCTTGGGCTTTTGAAATACACCATCTATCTATCTATCTATATCTATCTATTCTGAAAATGAAAATCATTTACAAAACAGCTATTTCTCTTAAGGCTAGAGTTTAGAGGCCTGGATCTACTGCTTCCACTGCCTATCGGTGTATAACAAAGCTCAGCTGCTTGAAGAATCATTGTCATCTATCTCAATATGCGATTAAACGATGTAACTCGAGCGGCCGAGATTTGCTGAGAAAAATCCATCGAGAGACATTTTTTTATTCTATGAAAAAATAAAGGCCGAATGGATGTGAGTTAAACTTGAACAAACCCGCCAAAATTGCATAAAATATCACTGAGATTACAATAAGATGTAGCCCAAACTGCTACTTTTTTCTACCACATTTTTCGTCAATTTTTCTTGTAAACCAGGGATTCCACCATTTGAAGTCAAGGAAAACAATTTTGGAACCGAGGTTTTCATAAGAAACAGGTCACTCAGAAATATCTAAATGTTACCAAGGCAAAAAATTTGTGCTTGCGATTGCACAAATTGGAGCCTCTAATGCAGGTATTGTCACTAAGAATTGCGAAAAATGTCGCCAAGAATGCAGAAACTGAAGCCGAGATTTTCACATCTGTCACCCCTTTTGTTACTTTTCAGTAGTATGTTAACTTATACTTTGCTCGGTGCCATAGCAATTCCCATGTTATTTGCTTGGCTTATTTTC